>NC_134096.1:148415032-148715032 GCF_000715075.1 Nicotiana tabacum | reverse complement strand
TTGGCCTCCGAACTTGCCAAGAACAAATCTGACTCTGAAAAAGCAAAGGCCAATGCAGATGCATTCATGGCCATCTATCGGGCCAATGCTGAAGCTGCTCAGGTACAAGCAAGAGAGGCAGTCGAGACCGCTAAAACTTGAGCACATTGGGTTGCTAAACTTGCCAAATGCCAATCTCGGAGGGTGACCCTCGAGGAGATCCATGATCGAGGGTTCGATCTCACCGAAGAGATAAAAAAGGCTAAAGAGCTCGAAGCCGATGCTGAAGCCTTGATTTTCGATGATGACGATGATGATGATGACGGGAGCGAGAGTGGGTCCGAGAGCGAGGAGGAGCCCGATGGAGAAGAGACCGCCCCGGGACATAACCAAGAAACTTAGCCCTTAGTATTAATTTTGTTTTTTTTGTGTAGGGTCTTGTTCGGACGTTGTAAACACTCTTGTATATATATATATATATATATATATATATATATATATATATATATATATATATATATATATAAAGATCTTTTCTTTTTTTGACTTGCCTCTGTTTTATTCTCTTCCTTGTGAAGATTTTGTTTCATTCATGTCTTATGAAGGTTTTCATAAGGCTTTTAGGCAATTTGATCGAATTCGGACCTTGTAGCCTTTATAATCGAGTGAGTGCTTGCTCAAACTCGAACTAAGGTAGCCCGTAGGCTTAGTAGTCGAGTGAGTGATTGCTCGAACCTGACGTAATATAGCCCGTAGGCTTAGAGGTCGAGTGAGTGATTGCTCGAACTTGAAATAATATAGCCCGTAGGCTTAGAGGTCGAGTGAGCGATTGCTCGAACCCGAAGTAATATAGCCCGTAGGCTTAGAGGTCAAGTGAGTGATTGCTCGAACTCGAAGTAATATAGCCCATATGCTTAGAGGTCGAGTGAGAGATTGCTCGAACTCGAAGTAATATAACCCATAGGCTTAGTGGTCGAGTGAGGGATTGCTCGAACTCGAAGTAATATAGCCCATAGGCTTAGTGATCGAGTGATTGATTGATCAAACTCGAAGTAATATAGCCCATAGGCTTAGAGGTTAAGTGAGTGATTTGCTCGAACTAAAAAAACAAATAGCCCGTAGGCTTGATAGTCGAGTGAGTGCTTTGCACTCAATCGAAAAAAGATAGCCCGTAGGCTTAATAGTCGAGTGTGTGATTGCTCGAACTCGAAGTAAGGTAGCCCGTAGTCTTAATAGTCGAGTGAGTGATTGCTCGAACTCGAAGTATGGTAACCCGTAGGCTTAATAGTCAAGTGAGTGATTACTCGAACTCGAAGTAAGGTAGCCCGTAGGCTTAATAGTCGAGTGAGTGATTGCTCGAACTTGAAGTAAGGTAGCCTGTAGGCTTTATAGTCGAGTGAGTGATTGCTCGAACTCGAAGAAAGGTAGCCCGTAGGCTTTATAGTCGAGTGAGTGATTGCTCGAACTCGAAGTAAGGTAGCCCGTAGGCTTAATAGTCGAGTGAGTGATTGCTCGAACTCGAAGTAAGGTAGCCCGTAGGCTTAATAGTCGAGTGAGTGATTGCTCGAACTCGAAGTAAGGTAGCCCGTAGGCTTAATAATCGAGTGAGTGATTGCTCAAACTCAAAGTAAGGTAGCCCGTAGGCTTAATAGTCGAGTGAGTGATTGCTCGAACTCGAAGTAAGGTAGCCCGTAGGCTTAATAGTCGAGTGAGTGATTGCTCGAACGCAAAGTAAGGTATCACGTAGGCTTAATAGTCAAGTGAGTGATTACTCGAACGCAAAGTAAGGTAGCCCATAGGCTTTATAGTTGAGTGAGTGATTGCTCAAACTCAGAGTAAGGTGGCCCGTAGGCTTAGTAGTCGAGTGAGTGATTGCTCAAACTCGATGTATTGTAGCCCGTACTTAGTAGTTGAGTGAGTGATTACTCGAACCTGAAGTAATATAGCCTGTAGGCTTAGTAGTCCAGTGAGTGATTGCTCGAACCCGAAGTAATATAGCCTATAGGCTTAGTAGTCCAGTGAGTGATTGCTCGAACCCGAAGTAATATAGCCCGTAGGCTTAGTAGTCGAGTGAGTGATTGCTTGAACTCGAAGTAATGTAGCCCATAGGCTTAGTAGTCGAGTGAGTGCTTGCTCAAATTCGAAATAAGGTAGCCCGTAGGCTTAGAAGTCGAGTGAGTGATTACTCGAACCCGAAGTAATATAGCTCGTAGGCTTAGAGATCGAGTGAGTGATTGCACGAACCCGAAGTAATATAGCCCGTAGGCTTAGAGGTCGAGTGAGCGATTGCTCGAACCCGAAGTAATATAGCCCGTAGGCTTAGAGGTCAAGTGAGTGATTGCTCGAACTCGAAGTAATATAGCCCGTAGGCTTAGAGGTCGAGTGAGCGATTGCTTAAACTTGAAGTAATATAACCCGTAGGCTTAGTGGTTGAGTGAGGGATTGCTCGAACTCAAAGTAATATAGTCCGTAGGCTCAGTGGTCGAGTGAGTGATTGCTCGAACTCGAAGTAATATAGCTCGTAGGCTTAGAGGTTATGTGAGTGATTTGCTCGAACTAATAGAAATATAGCCCCTAGGCTTGATAGTAGAGTGAGTGATTGCTCGAACTCGAAGTAAGGTAGGCTTAATAGTCGAGTGAGTGATTGCTCGAATTCGAAGTAAGGTAGCCCGTAGGCTTAATAGTCGAGTGATTGATTGTTTGAACTCGAAGTAAGGTAGCCCGTAGGCTTAATTGTCGAGTGAGTGATAGCTCGAACTCGAAGTAAGGTAGACCGTAGGCTTAATAGTCGAGTGAGTGATTTCTAGAACTTGAAGTAAGGTAGTCTGTAGGCTTTATAGTCGAGTGAGTGATTGCTCAAACTAGAAGTAAGGTAGCCCGTAGGCTTAATAGTCGAGTGAGTGATTGCTCGAACTCGAAGAAAGGTAACCCGTAGGTTTTATAATCGAGTGAGTGATTGCTCGAACTCGAAGTAAGGTAGCCCGTAGGCTTTATAGTCGAGTGAGTGCTTTGCTCGAACTCGAAGAAAGGTAGCCTATAGGCTTTATAGTCGAGTGAGTGCTTTGCTCGAACTCGAAAAAGGTAGCCCGTAGGCTTAATAGTCGAGTGAGTGATTGCTCGAACGTGAAGTAAGGTAGCCCGTAAGCTTAATAGTCGAGTGAGTGATTGCTCGAACTCGAAATAAGGTAGCCCATAGGCTTTATAGTCGAGTAAGTTATTTTTCGAACTCGAAGTAAGGTAGCCCGTAGGCTTAGTAGTTGAGTGTGTGATTGCTCAAACTCGAAGTAATGTAGCCCGTAGGCTCAGTAGTTGAGTAAGTGTTTGCTCGAACTCGAATAAGGTAGCCCGTAGGCTTTGTGTGGAGCTTGGCCTCATTGATATTTTGGTTGGCAGTCCCCGATTAATAGGCTAATGGTCGATCCTTGAGCCTGTTTGCGTAATAGATAATGAAATAGATGATGTGTTTTGAGACATGATATATAGGCAAAGAAGTTTCTTTTTATGTCATTATAGATGTTTTTATATTTTGTACCAGGGATCGAGCAACCTACATGAGCATGGTTCGTTTTGATCATTTGGCTCTTACAATCTTTCCTATCGGAACCCTGTTGTTATGAAGTAACTTTCTTGCATCGAACTTGATATATTTGAGGGTAATGCCCCCCAGTATTCGAGGTTGATTGTAAAGAGGCCTCGGATATTGTTGAATTGTTCTAAGTTAGCACGATCAATTGTTGTCTCATTAAAAACCTTACCGAAAAACCCATTCGGGATAAAACCGGTCTAAGAAAAAAGGAGTGCAACGCGTACTTTCAGACCTAAGGCTTCGTGTTAAATAATCCATCCTTATTCCTGATCGAACCCCTGCAAGGATTAGTTTCGAAATATAAATGAACATGGGAGGGTCGTACCTTAGCAGTAGTATCATTTTAGGTGCGACACGTTCCAATTGCTTGGTAGTTGTTTGCCGTTTATAATACCGAGATTGTAGGATCCTTTACCGACGTTTTAGAGTACCTGATACGGTCCCTCCCAGTTTGGACCTAGTTTTACTTCATTTGGATTTCGGGTGCTGAGGGTCACTTTCCTTAGCACTAAGTCACCGATTTTAAAATGGCGAAGATTGGTTCTTCGATTAAAATATCTTTCGATCCGCTGTTTTTGGGCGGCCAATTGGCTGAGAGAGGCTTCTTGTTTTTCATCCAATAGTTCGAGGCTAGTATTCATAGCATTGTGATTTAACTCTTCTATTGTATATCGAAACCTGGCACTGGGCTCCCCGACTTCGACTGGAATCAAGGCTTTAGAGCCATATACTAAGGAGAACGGGGTTTCCCCCATACTGGATTTTGATGTTGTTCTTTATTCCCAAAGAACTTTGGGTAGAATTTCTCTTGATTTTACCTTAGCGTCGTTCAACCTTTTCTTTAGGTTTTGAATGATAGTCTTGTTCGTCGATTCGGCCTGTCCGTTCCCACTAGGGTGATACTGTGTTGATAATATCCTTTTTATTTTGTGGTCTTCGAGGAATTTTGTCACTTTACTGCCGATAAATTATTTCCCATTGTCACACACGTTTTCGGTAGGTATCCCAAATCGACATACAATATAATCCCAGATGAAGTCTATAACCAATTTCTCTCTTACTTTCTCGAATGCCTATGCTTCAACCCATTTAGAGAAATAGTTAGTCGTAAATAAAATGAACTTAGCTTTACCTGGGGCCGATGACAGAGGGCCGACAATATCCATTCCCCATTTCATGAATGGCCATGGGGATAGGACTGAGTGAAGTTGCTTTCCAGGCTGATGGATCATCGGTGCAAACCTTTCACATTTATCACATTTTTGAACAAACTCCTTTGCATCTTTGTCCATATCGATCCAATAATACCCTACTCTGATTATTTTTCGGACTAATGAATCGGCACCGAAATAATTTCCACAAGTGCCCTCGTGAATCTCACGTAGGATGTAGTCAGTGTATCGTGGTCCTAAGCATACTGCCAATGGTCCATCGAATGTCCTTCGGTATAATGTTTCTAAGCATACTGCCAAGTAAGGTAACCCGTAGGCTTAATAGTCGAGTGATTGATTACTCGAACTCGAAGTAAGGTAGCCCGTAGGCTTAATAGTCGAGTGAGTGATTGCTCGTACTCGAACTCGAAGTAAGGTAGCCCGTAGGCTTTATAATCGAGTGAGTGATTGCTCGAACTCGAAGAAAGGTAGCCCGTAGGCTTAATAGTCGAGTGAGTGATTGCTCGAACTCGAAGTAAGGTAGCCCGTAGGCTTAACAATCGAGTGAGTGATTGCTCGAAATCGAAGTAAGGTATCCCGTAGGCTTAATAGTCGAGTGAGTGATTGCTCGAACTCGAAGTAAGGTAGCCCGTAGGCTTAATAATCGAGTGAGTGATTGCTCGAACTCGAAGTAAGGCAGCCCAAAGGCTTAATAGTCGCGTGAGTGATTGCTCGAACTTAAAGTAAGGTATCCCATAGGCTTAATAGTTGAGTGAGTGATTGCTCGAACGCGAAGTAAGGTATCCCGTAGGCTTAATAGTCGAGTGAGTGATTGCTTGAACTCGAAGTAAGGTAGCACGTAGGCTTTATAGTTGAGTGAGTGATTGCTCGAACTCGGAGTAAGGTAGCCCGTAGGTTTAGTAGTCGAGTGAGTGATTGCTCGAACTCGAAGTAATGTAGCCAGTAGGCTTAGTAGTCGAGTGAGTGATTGCTCGAAGCCATATACTAAGGAGAACGGTGTTGCCTCCGTACTGGATTTTGATGTTGTTGGATATTCCCAAAGAACTTCGGGTAGAATTTCTCTCGATTTTCCCTTAGCGTCGTTCAACCTTTTCTTTAGGTTTTGAATGATAGTCTTGTTCGTCGATTCGGCCTGTCCGTTCCCACTAGGGTGATATGGTGTTGATAATATCCTTTTTATTTTGTGGTCTTCGAGGAATTTTGTCACTTTACTGCCGATAAATTGTTTCCCATTGTTTTGATAGATTGCCTAATAGTGGTACCCGTGGGCGGCTTTAAAATGATGCCTAGCCCGGACCCCTTCACGTTCGAAGCCTTGTCTGTGAAAAGGGTCCATACCCCTAATAATGTGCACGATTTCAACAAGAGTTCCTTTTCAAATTCGGGTATGAGGGTTGGCGTGAAATCGGCCATGAAGTCCGCTAAAATTTGAGACTTGATGGTCGTACGGGGTTGATATTCGATATCGTACCCACTGAGTTCGATGGCTCATTTGGCCAATCGGCCTGATAATTCGGGTTTGTGCAAAATATTACGAAGTAGGTAATTGGTTAATACGCATATGGGGTGACATTGAAAGTATGGTCTTAATTTTCTAGAGGCGCTTATCAGTGCAAGTGTCAATTTCTCTAAGTGTGGATATCTAGTTTTTGCTTCCCCTAAGGTTCGACTTACATAATAAATGGGAAATTACGTACCTTGCTCTTCTCGAACTAGGACACCACTTACCGCTATTTCCGATACCGCCAAGTACAAGTAAAGTTTCTCACCTGCCTTCTGAGTGTGAAGCAGCGGTGGGTTCGATAGGTATCACTTCAATTCCTCTAATGCCTGTTGGCATTCCGGGTTCCAGGGGAAATCGTTCTTCTTTTTGAGTAGAGAGAAAAATCAGTGGCTTCGATCCGACGACTTCGAAATGAATCAGCCTAAGGCATCTATCCTTCCGGTTAGCCTCTGAACTGCTTTTACACTGTCTACGATGGTGATGTCTTCGATGGCCTTGATTTTATCGGGGTTGATCTCGATCCCCTGATTTGATACCATGAAGCCAAGGAACTTGCCCTAACCGACCCCAAAAGCACATTTCGCGGGGTTGAGCTTCATGTTGTATTTCCTTAAAATTTTGAACGTTTCCTGCAAATGAGCCAAATGGTCCTCTGCGCGCAGGGACTTAACTAGCATGTCATCAATATAAACTTTCATTGATTTGCCTATTTGTTCCTCGAACATTTTATTTACTAGGCGTTAGTAAGTAGCTCATGCATTTTTTAGCCCGATGGGCATTACATTATAACAATATGTTCCATACTTGGTGATAAATAAAGTTTTTTCTCGGTCCTTCGGGTTCATTTGGATTTGATTATACCCGGAATAGGCATCGAGAAAAGTAAGGATCTTGTGGCCGGCCGTGGCATCGATCATGCAATCGATGTTAGGCAGCGAGAAAAAATCTTTGGGGCATGTCTTGTTTAGATCCTTATAATCTACACACATTCTAAGTTTGTTCTCCTTTTTAGGGACTACAACTACATTGGCCAACCATTCGGGATATTTCACTTCCCGAATGGACCCTATTTGAGAAGTTTAGTTACCTCGTTCTTTATGAATGCGTGCTTTACCTCGGGCTGAGGTATTCTCTTTTGCTTTACCGGTTTGAACCTAGGGTCCAGACTTAGCCGATGCATCGTTATATCCGGTGGGATCCCTGTTATGTCTAAATAGGACCAAGCAAAATAATCTATGTTATCAATAAGAAATTGAATAAGCTTTTTCCTGAGTTCGGGGGTTAATCCCGTTCCCAGTATACCTTTCGCTCGGGAAGGTACTCAATCAATATAACCTGCTCTAGTTCTTCGACCGTTGATTTGGTGGCGTCAGAATCTTCGGGAACGATAAAGGTTCGAGGGGTCAGAAAATCCTCCTCTTCTTCTTCTATCTCCTGCTTCCTTGATTCGGTCGAAGCTGGTGGCTGTGATTATTATTTGACTTCCTGTTTACCTTCGATGTTCGACCTTTCCGAGGTTGATAGTGTTGATATCGGTGTTACCTCATCGACCGCAAACATTTCCTTTGCAGCATGCTGCTCCCCGTATACTATTTTTACACCATCCAACGTTGGGAATTTCATCATCTGGTGGAGAGTCGAAGGGACTGCCCTCATATTGTGGATCCAAGGCCTTCCGAGCAGGGCATTGTACCTCATGTCACCCTTGATTATGTGGAACTTGGTAGCTTGAATGGTTCCAGCCACGTTCACCGGTAAAGTAATCTCCCCTTTAGTTGTTTCACTGGCCATATTAAAGCCGTTTAAGACCTGAGCTGTGGGCACGATTTGATTTTGTATGCCGAGCTGCTCCACGACCCTTGATCAAATGATATTCGCCGAGCTTCCAGGATCCACTAAAACACGCTTAACTTGAACTTTATTTAATAAGATAGAAATTACCAGAGCGTCATTGTGGGACTGAGAAATGCCTTCTGCTTCTTCGTTGTTGAATGATAAAGTGCCTTCGGGCACATAATCTTGGGCTCGTTTTTTCCTAGTGATTGATACCTTCGTGCGTTTGAATATGGGTCCCTGTGGAATGTCGACCCCACCGACGATCATATGAATGACATGTTGGGGTTCCTCCTATTTGTTTTTCCTGTTGGCATCCCTTTCTCTGAAATGATTCTTGGCTCGATTGCTGAGGAACTCTCGAAGGTGGCCCTCATTGAATAGACGGGATACCTCTTCCCTTAATTTCCTACAATCTTCGGTCTTGTGACTTTGCGTGCCATGATACTTGCACATCAAATTCGGGTTTCTTTGGGAAGGATCGGTTTGTATGGGTCTGGGCCACCTAGTACCTTTGATCATTCCGATTGCTGATAAAATGTCCGATGCATCGATGATAAAGTTATATTCTGATAACCGAGGTGCTTCTGTGGGATCGGCATACTTGTCAAAACCATTTTTGCTCATAAGTCCTCGAGAATTCTATACTCGATCACTTCTTCAATTGTTCCGGGCGGAATTGCGTTTTGAATCAATATTCCTTCTATTTGCGGTATATGGTTGATATCCGTATCTGTTCGACCTTGAACCCCTGGCGACGTCCCTCTGGTTTTTAACTATCAACCTGTTTGGATGTACTGAACTGTAAGGGGCTCCTAATTGGTCGTCCTCAACCCTGATCTTCGATTGATATCGGTTGTGCACATCTGCCCAAGTTATAGCTGGATATTCGATCAAATTTTGTTTCCGCCAACGTGATGCTATCGAACTCCGCTCGTTCAATCCTTGGGTGAAAGCTTGAATGGCCCAATCATCTGTGACCGGTGGCAATTCCATGCGTTCCATTTAAAATCGGGACACGAATTCTCTCAGCATTTCATTATCCCTTTGTCTTACCTTGAAAAGGTCCGATTTCCTCGTTGTGACCTTTATCGCTCCTGCGTGTGTCTTTACGATGGCATCTGCTAACATGGCGAATGACTCAATGGAGTTTGGTGGTAGGTTGTGATACCAAATCATTGCTCCCTTTGAGAGGGTCTCTCCGAATTTTTTCAATAGCACAGATTTGATTTCATCGTCTTCTAAATCGTTACCCTTGATGGCACATGTGTAAGAGGTGACGCGTTCGTTTGGGTCGGTCTTTCCATTATATTTAGGAACCTCGAGCATGCAGAATTTTCTAGGGATCGGTTTTGGAGCCGCACTTGGTGGAAAAGGCTTTTGCACGAATTTTTTGGAATCCAACCCTTTCAATGCTGGTGGTGCCCCTGGGATCTGATCGACCCTGGAGTTATATGTTTTCACTTTTTTATTGATTACTTCGATCCGTTTTGTGAGTTCCTCGAGTATCTTGGCAATTTCGGAATTAGTCCCTGTCTCTTGCTCATTTGATCTTATTATTGCTGGTTCCGTTCTGTGGGTGATTTCTCGGGTAGACTGGGCTCCGGCCTGCTTGGTACCTGGGTTTGACTCTGTAACTGAGCTATTGCTACCTGTTGAGCTTGCAACATTTCGAAAATCATACGCAAGATGATTCCATTTTTCTCAATGTTATGGGTTTCTCAAGCTGCAGATCGAGTACCACCATGAATGCTATTTTCAGGTTCAGAACGTAGGTTTGCCTCAATGGCCACATGCGAATTAACGTCTAATGGTACTTCAACTTGAGCTCAAACGGCTTCGACAAGTGGCATTCCGGCCCTGGGCGTCAAGTTGTTGTTCTCACCTTGAAGGCCAGCTTCGTTATCGATAGGTAAGGCTTGAAGGCCAGCTTCGTTATCGATAGGTAAGGCCATTTAATTGTGAACTCGTCGCTGCTAATCCGAAATCAAAGATACTTCCGAAAACAAGCGTAAAATGGTGTGTTTTTGCAGATTCTTATCAAATAATCACTATTATCCTTGGCCCCACGGTGGTCGCTAAACTATTTCTCGAAAAACGGATAGAGTTGAATTTGTACGTAGTTCTAAGGGTATGCGGTATAACTTCATACAAATCGTAAGAGTAAATAGAAATATCGAATATTGACTGTAAAGGATGAAAAATAAGCAAAGTTGAAAAGAGGATGATTTATGGATTAAGCAAGATGAATCAATCTATGAAGCTAAAAAAGGATAATTCTTCAATATGGGAGTGTATGATATCTGAGTTACAATGTATGCAAAACTTGATCCTTTTACCGAAATATAGCCATCCCTTTTATAGTGGGGGGATCCTACTTTAGATATAATTAAAAATACATAGTGAGAAACCCATGATAAATCAACTTTTCCCTAATTCCTGCCGAGATTCTCTCCTTAGTGCGGCTGTAACGACTCTCGTCTATGAGCTCGATCTTGATCGGACTCGGTATTGGTCGGTATTGGTCGGTTTCCAGTTTTAGAGCTCGGTACGGGTTTGAGCTCGATGCCAACTCGGGGTCCAGTATTGACTTGGCTCGGTATTATTTGGCCTCTGGCTCTTAAGCTCGATTCCGTCGCTTCTCAGTATAGTTCGATTTGGACTCGAGCTCGATAATGGCATCGAGCTCGGTATTTAATCTGACTCCAAAACTCGAAGCTTGTTCGTGCCTTCTTCAAATCTCACCTCGATATTATTAAAATGCTCTTCGGTCCATCTTCACCAATCGTACGAAGGTTGAAAATGATTTTACTGTATACAAATGTACATATGACTGGACCTTTATATTTCTCTCAAACTGTGAAACATCCCAAGTAGCAATAATGCCATGGTTGATGAATTTAATGCACTGTTGGAAAATCAAACTTGGGTGCTTGTTCCCTATAATCCAAATATTAGCTTGGTAAGTTGTAAATGGATTTATCGCATTCAGTATAATTTGGATGGGTCTATTGAGAGATACAAGGCTCGTCTTGTTGCACAAGGTTTTCATCAGCAATCTGGCATTGACTATTATGAGACTTTTAGTCATGTTATTCATGCAACTACTGTTCGCATTGTGCTTTCTCTTGCTATTTCTCATTCATGGTATATTCATCAATTAAATGTTAAAAATATATTTTTACACGGTGTGCTTAATGTTGAGGTTTTTATGAAGCAACCTCCTTCTTCATTCATCTTGATTATCCTCGTCATGTTTCTCCACGCGCTTGGTTTCACAGGTTTAGTACATTTCTTCTTTCTCATGGTTTTGTTTGCAGCAAATCTGACTCTTCTATGTTCATTCTTCGGATCAACTTGAGTGTTCTTATTCTGTTACTGTAACGACCCGACTTGTCATTTTGAACATCTATGCTCCTTTCAACAATTTGAAGTCTTGAGGAGCTTCGTAATGTGTATTATGACTTGTGTAAATTGTCGGCTTTAGTTTTCGGACGATTCAAGATTAAATTGAAAGAACAATCCTTGTGTAGAAGCTTAAATGAAAAAAAGTTAACAGAAGTTTGACTTTTTTGCAAACAACTCCGGAATGAAGTTTTGATGGTTCTAATAGCTCCGTATGGTGATTTTGGACTTAGAAGCATTTCCGGATATTCATTTTGAAGTCCGTAGTTAAATTAGGCTTGAAATGGCGAAAATAGGAAATTGAAAGATTGAAAGTTTGACCGGGAGTTGACTTTTTGATATCGGGGTTGGAATCCTATTCTGGAAATTTGAATAGGTCCGTTATGTCATTTATGACTTGTGTACAAAATTTGAAATCAATCGGACTTGATTTGATAGGTTTTGGCATCGAATATAGAAGTTGGAATTCGATAGTCTCATTTAAGCTTCAATTGGGGCGTGATTCGTGTTTTTAGTGTTGTTTGATGTGATTTGAGTCATCGAATAAGTTCGTGTGATTTGAGGGCCTCGGGTGGATTTCGGATGGTTAACGGAATTTAATTTGGATATTTCTAGAATGTTTTGACGTCGATTCTTCAAGAATACGTGGTATCACATTAAGAAAATGAGCTCCAAATTCAGTTTTGATTGAAGCATTAGATCCGTATTGAAATTACAGAGCCATAGCAAAAATAATCATCGAATTCGGACATTGTATGAGAGAGATTTATGCCCATTTTCGTGTCGGAAAAAAAATAAAATCCTGTCACCAGCACCCAGGGTAGCGTGGGGCGCTAGCCCTGGCGCTGGGATGTTTTTAATATTCTGGATACAGCGCCACATGCAGCGTCCAGGTGGCGCTCTAAGCATTAAACCCCTATAAACGGAGAATTTCGCCATTTTTGACATAAACAGAGTTGGGAGCTCGGTTTGGGCGATTTTCATAGGCAAATTTCACCACACAACTTGGGGTTAGTGTTCTTGACTCCCTTGTGATTATATTCCATGAATTAATCTTTATTTTCGGCGTTAGATTATTGATTTTTCAAGAGAAATAGTTGGAAATTTTTGTAAATTGTTAAATTGTAAGCATTAGTGTAAATTATGATGAATTTGCACGTTGTTTGAATAGATACGAATCGTTTGGCTTGAATTGAAGAGATAGGAAGGCATTTGGAGGTTGATAAGCACGGAATGGAATTTTTGGAGTATTGTTTATCTTGCTCGGCATTGGATTCGGCTTGTTCGAGATAAGTGACACTTCTAAACTTGGTGCTGAGGGTATGAACCCTGAATATATATGTTGTGTGTTTGATGTTGAGGTGACGCACATGCTAGGTAAAGGGCATGTTGGCGTGCACCGTGGAAATTGTAACTTTGTTACTTCTGCGGTACTGTGTAATTACCCGATCTTATCTGTAACCATGAAATCTCTACGTACTAGAGCTATTGAGCTGCGATCCATGTTAGAAATCATGCCTAGGCTACATGCCTATTCTGTTGAGACCCACTGAGATCATTTTTGATGTTGATTTATCTGCTTATATTTCATTTACATACTTAGCCATACGCATTCATATGTTTATCATATCTCAGTCTATGTTTCCATTTATTAATACATCACATCATTATTTTTGGGCTGATTCTTTTCATGACACTGAGAGCCCGAGAGACTAAAGAGATTGATGACTGAGTGAGGCCGAATGCCTAATGGTGAGGATGTTTATAGCATCGGGCTGCATGCCGCATCAGGCCATACTGGCTTTATATATATATATATATATATTGATTTATGATGTGATCGGGCTGCACGCCACATCATGTTTTATTGATTTATGCCATGATTAGCTTGTTATAGCGCTTGGGCTGAAGGAGCCCCTCCGGAGTCTGTACACACCCCTAGTGAGCGCAGGTTCCTACTGAGTGCGAGTGCCGAGCGATTGGGAGGATTGAGTGACTGTGAGGACTGAGTGACTGGAAGGACTGAGTGAAATAATACTCTAAGAGTATGTATATGGTTTATCACTAAGTTGCATCACATTGACATGCACACTTGACATACATGCATAGAGATGCATTTTCCTCATGCCATTTGAAAATATA
This sequence comes from Nicotiana tabacum, assembly GCF_000715075.1. Taxonomy (NCBI): domain Eukaryota; kingdom Viridiplantae; phylum Streptophyta; class Magnoliopsida; order Solanales; family Solanaceae; genus Nicotiana; species Nicotiana tabacum. Next base: position 148,701,411 of record NC_134096.1, on the reverse strand, counting down.
ACGTCATTCATGACTTCTCCTACATATTAACATGTAGGCATAGAGATGTATTTTCCTCATGTCATTTAAAAAATAAAATATTTACCTATTGAAAGTTTTGGAAAAAATTACTGTTTTCAAACTTACTCATAAATTGGTGATTTCGGTAAAGGATTTGGGTTTACACTAATATATTTGAAAAGTAGGGCTATTTTTCTGGAATTGTGAATGATCTGAGCATTTTATCTCTGAGCTACTTTTTTTATTACTTCTATTATGTTGTTATGAACTGTTGTTGGCTATTGGTGTTGGACCCCGATCTTTGTTCCAGTGGGGAGAGGGATATTGGGCCAGGCGGGTCGGTTGTACTCATACTATACTTCTGCACCTTGCGTGCAGATATTGGATGTTGATGTTGCTGTGATCGACGGGAGTTGGATTTGAAGACGTATCTGCGTTCTGATCGTAGTTGCCTCTTGTTCGTGGTAACCTTAGACTTATAAAAAAAAATCTATTTATGTACATTTCGAACAAATGATGTATTTATTTCATACCAGATTTGTAAATTCTAATCCTAGAAGCTCATGATTTGGATTACCAGTCCTTGAAAATTTTTTGTATAAAAGCGGTGTATTATCATTTCTTATCTTAATAAATCTCATTAAATTGGATAGTTGTTAATTGACTTACCTGATGGGTTAGATTAGGTGCCATCACGACTAGGTATTTTGGATCGTGACAGTTACTCTATGTTGATGACATAGTTCTCATTGGTAGTGACAAAACTCTTCTTGATCACTTTGTTAGACTTTCACGTCAATTTGTAATGAAGGATTTAGGTGAGCTCCATTATTTCCTTGGTGTCCAAGTTGTCCATACTTCTCATGGTCTTCACTTGTCTCAATGGAAGTATATTTTTGATTTATTACTTAAGTTCCACATGCATACCAGTAAACATGTTCGTACTCCTATTGTTTTTCGTACTTCTCTCTCTTATGGATGATGGGTTACTATTAGATCCTAGTGAATATCAAAGCATGGTTGGTGCCCTCCAATATTTGACTATGACACATCCAGATATTGCCTACGCTGTAAATGTTGTCTCTCATTTTATGCACGCACCCCGTTCTGCTCACTTGCATTCTGTAAAGCGTATTTTCAGGTATTTGCAGGGAATCCTCACCCATGGATTTTTTCTTAGTTGTGCCTCATCTACTTCCACGATGGTTGCCTTTTATGATTCTGATTGGGCTGGGTGTTCTTATAGTCGGTGCTCTACTACTGCATTTGCTGTGTTTTTGGGTTCAAATCTTATTTCTTGGCATGCAAAGAAGCAACCAACAATTTCCTAAACTTCTATAGAGGCCGAGTATAGGGCCGTTGCATACACTGTTGCTGAGTTGTTCTTGATTCGTCATATTCTCCGTGAACTAAGCATTTTCCTCCGTGATCCAGTTCGTGTATTGTGCGACAATGTTAGCTCTACTTACATGACTCGCCATCCTATTTTCCATGACCGGTCCGAACATATTGATGTTGACTTTCACTTTGTTTGTGACAAAGTAGCTTAGGGGGATCTTGTGGTTCTATATGTGCTCACACGTTTGCGGCTTGCTGAGATCTTTACAAAGGATTTTTCTTCTCTTCAATTTTGTTATTTGTGTGACAATCTGTCCATCATCTCTGCCATATTGACCCGTATTAGAACTCTCAAGTCTAATTAACTTAGGATTGTAGATATTTATCTCTTTTGTAGAGTCCTTACGTAATTAATCTATGTAAAGACGATTATAAATACGAATAGAGAGCTCCACAATTAGTTAGCCTTTCATTTAATATGGTTTTGGGAAAGTCTCACCTCATAAGCTAGCTTGTGGGGGTTGAGTTAGGCCCAAAGTCCATTTAACATAGTATTAGAGCTAGGCATATCCTAATTAGTGTTATCGATTTTGTCCTACAACGGTGGGCTTTGAGGTCTTTAATGTCTTTGGCAATCCTTACCTCATAAGCTAGTTTTTGGGGTTGAGTTAGGCCCAAGGTCCATTTAACAAATTCAGCATATGATTTGCATAATAACTGTTAGGCGAGTCCCGAGCATTTAGCGTTAGGCGTATTCAAGGCGCACAATGAGGCACTTGGGGAGTAGCCTCATGTAACTAAGCCCCGTATGTGAGTGTATGTGAGTCTCGGGGCGTTTAAATAGTGCCACAACCTTTTAAAACAGAGTATAAAAGTTTTTGAAGTCAATAACAAGTAGTAGTTGATCTGTTCTGCAAAATTTATATTATAATAATCAAAATACCATTGTAGCTATATATTTACAAACAATAAATTATATATTTAAAAGTACCTTTACATGAAAAAGAATGAATGCTTGAAATGTTACAGAGAGGAAGTTAAGGATTTTGTTTCAAAAGCATTACTTTGTGAATTACAAATTATATTAGAGATATAAAGTAGTAGTAGATATTTTGATTAAATCAGAATTAATTATAAGTCAACTGTGACTTTAGATTAATTTTACCTCAAGACTTCAAACACCTACTTAGTGTGATCTTGTTACGCACGAGATATTTCATCCATAAATTTTCCAACCAGCGCTACTAATAAGCAAAAATTCCAAAGATAAATTGTTTTATTCCGGACTCTTTAGATATGAGATAATGTAAAATTGTATCACCATCCAGGCTTATGGTAAAATAGATAGGATTCTTTCACACTTAAAAGAGGATTTCAATTCGAGCCTTGAGAATGAAAAAAACTCTTATACAAAACGCTTCCATCTCTTTTTACACATCGAAAATTTGTATGAGTCGGGAGCTCCATACACATATCGGAACCATTTAAAACAAAAACCAAAAAAAAGTAAAAATATGTCAAAACCCCACTCCCTGTTGAAACATGCCTTTAAAAGGGGATGGCAAACACTCTGGGGTTGGACACAAAGATTGTAGAATTAAACTCTCTCCACCATGGATGTTGAGAAAGTCTTCCACATGACAGGAGGAGTTGGAGAAACTAGCTATTCCAGAAATTCTTCACTCCAGGTCTCTCTTGCATCACATAATAAATACTACAAGTGTTAGAAATGATAGCTATACTGCCTATTATACTAAAGTTTTGCAAATACGATGGGATTACTGCTTATCGTGTTTATTTAATAGTGCAATTTTTTTTTTATACCCTCTCTTAGTGTATAGAATTTAAACTTTTAATTATGCAGAAGAAGGCATCTGATATGGTGAAGCATATAATTCTGGAGACCGTGGAAGAAGTTTATCTCGCAACAAAGCCTAAAAGCATAGGCATAGCTGACTTAGGTTGTTCCTCAGGACCTAATACCTTGTCAAACCTTAAGGATATCTTGGATAAAATCGAAAGTAGCTGCCGCAAAAAGCTTGAGCAACCGGCACCGGAGTTCCGAGTTTTTCTGAACGACCTTCCGACGAATGACTTCAACGCTATTTTCCAGGCCTTGCCAGAGTTTCATCAATTGTTGAAGCAGAAAAGAAATGGTCATGAAAATGGAGGCACTTCAAATATATATATAGCTGCTTATCCTGGCTCATTTTATGGAAGACTCTTTCCAGATCATTGCTTGCACTTTATCTATTCATCTTATAGCTTGCATTGGCTTTCCAGGGTTAGTCTCTTCAATTAATTCTCAACAATTTTAGTTTGTTCAATTGAATTAAAGAGTGCTTGTTTCAGTTATCATTTTGTTAAATTTAAGTTATATACACAGACAGAATATAAAATGTTTACACTATAAATAAGTAAAATTTTATTTTTTTTCCAACAACTTAACCAGATGATCATACACTTCAAGATAGTATCAGATTAGTCAGAGGTACTGAATTCGCACAAAAAATTAGGCTCATCTTTGGCCCATGGAAAAGAGTTAGGCTGTCTAAATTGGGTCTCTCTAATAATTTAAGCTGGTACTAGCATATTTACTATTTATTCTAGGTAAAAAAAACCATTGCTTATTGAATGAAGTTATCTGAAATTACATTGTAATTGACCTGATTATGTCAACATTTCTTATATTAATGCTCATAAAGTTTAAACTTCTTTTCTCTCTCAGGTTCCACCAGGATTATATGATGAACAGGGAAATTCCTTGAATAAAAACAGCATATACATATCCGAACATAGTCCTTCTGAGGTTTCCAAAGCTTACTTTAACCAGTTCGAGGAGGACCTCTCGTTGTTCCTCCATTCGCGGTCGGATGAGCTGGTAAGCGGAGGAAAGATGGTGCTGATTTTATTAGGCAGGGAAGGTTTTAATCACGTTGATAGAGGAAATGCTTTCTTCTGGAAAATCCTCTATCAAGCATTAAAGAATTTAACTAGTAAGGTACGTATTAATAAGTTGGTCATTAACAAAATATGTAGTCTATATAAGTTCATTTTATCTTGTTGAGCGAAGAGGCTTGTACAGCGGATGTGCCAATAAAAATGCACGTAATTGGCAATAAATAAGACTTATATATCACACAGTACTTTAATTTATGCGCCACTCACTTTATTTTCCAACGAATATAGTATGAAGACTAAAATCTGGACGTGTAATTAGCACTAAAAATACTTTTTTTGATATTCTAATTATTTGTCATTATGTTTAGGGAGAAGTGGAAAAGGAAAAGCTTGAGTCTTATGATGTACATTTTTATGCTCCATGTAAGGAAGAAATAGAAGCAGCAGTAAAGGTAAATGGGTGCTTTGAAGTGGAACGGCTAGAAACGTTTGAAATAGAGAAAGCAATTGCAAAAGGTATGAGCTACGGAACAACGGTGGCTATGACAGTTAGGTCTATCCAAGAATCAATGGTGGCTCACCATTTTGGAGAAGCAATTATTGAGGAGTTGTTTCAGGAATATGGTAGATTAGTAGATGAAGAGATGGCAAAGGAGGAAATTAGGCCAATCACTTTCCTCCTCCTCCTTCGAAAACCGTAACAAAATGATATGTAATGTCACGACAATGAGGCATCACTTTTTAAATAGTTGTGTTTGACGATGATAGTTCTTGTTTGTAGATGATCTAGGTTTTCTTCATGTTGGTCAAGGGTACAAAACCAAGATCAGAGATCTCGTATTCTTCCCATCCGTTTGGCCTAGCTTACCGTACGTTCTTGAGAAGAAAAAAAAACCTCTCCACTCAAAAAAAGAAAAATGAAAAAAAGGGAGACTCCTCCGGAGGACAGTGTTCTAACTTTTTTACATGAATTTGTAATCAATTTTATTTTTGGTGAAGTAAAAATTTACTTGTTTGAAAATCACATAAAGTGTGATAAATTACAGTTTCTTACAAATAGATACCTTTAAATGTTTAAAAGACTGATAATAAAGTGAGGTAAAAGATACTGCTAAATTAACAAGACGAGAGGATTCAAGGTAAATTTCTCTGGCTCTTGTCTCTTCTCTAGGAGCCTCTATTTTTTTTAAAACATTTCCCAGTGATATGGGGGTGATCGTATTTATGAGAAAGAGTACCAAGAGGGGGCTTGACCTTACCTCAAAAGACACAACACAAGGACAAACACTTGTCCTTCAAAAAAGGATGGCATGAAAAGCAAAAATTTATTCAGCCGCCCCACATTCAAATTTGGACTAACATAGAAATTAGCCATGTCATATCTTAAGCCTAATGGAAGGCATCTGAAATTTGTCTAACAGGAAGGATCCTTGGCACCATTAGGATGATCTCTGAAAGTGTGATAAACAGAACCATGATGATTATCTTTGGCACTTTTTGCTAGATAATCCGCAACACTATTATCCTCCCTAAAACAATGTGTTACTATGACATTAGCCTGACTCAACTATTGAGAGATGTCTCTAATGGTGTCTTGCAGTTTCTAAATCTTGGCTTGTTGTTCAATTATCATGTGAATAACTTCTAGTGAGTCTAGTTCCAAAGTGAATTCCTTATAGCCATTTTGAACATAGCAATCAATACCAAACTTTGCAGACTGTACTTCTGCCATGATATAGCTATTACTGTCGACTGGCTGAGAAAAAAACATGAACATATTACCATTATAGGCTCTAAGCACACCTCCCCATCCAGCTTTACCTGTTGATGGCGTATGGCTTCCATTAATATTCAGCTTGAATGTGCCAGACTTAGGCATTTCCCAGCAAACAATGATACCTGTGCCTACTGGCTGCAGCTTGAGCATCTTGTCATGATAGGTTATATGTATTCCTGTTATGTTTCGATGATCTAACATACTTAATGATAAGAATCAGATAAGCAACCTGTTACACATTCTCAAGTACTTAAAGAACAACAAGTCTCAGTTCGGGGACGCGGTTCAACTCTTCAGAGTCAAAGGAACAAGAGAGGGAATAAATGGCCACCAGTTCCCTTGGTGACTATACAAGTCAACTCCCCACAGCTGTAAAGTTACTGCCTGCACACGCAACAGTGCAAAAACAGTGCAACATTCAACTTTATGGGGAATGCCCTTTACCTAACTTGCTTGCATCATTCAAGTGATGTCACAAATGAGTTATTAACATCAAGCAAAGGCAAAACAAAACACTTTGCACATTCAAGAATCGATTAAGCATTCTCTCAAGTCTGTGTCAATCTTGCAAGTGATTCTCAAAGGCATCAAGAACAAAGAACAACATAACGAAGAACCAATTTCCTGTATTGAGTCATTACATGTCCTTAGTTATATTGTACCTTTGTTAAAGCACTTAACTTGTAATTCCTACTTAGCTTAGTTAGAAGCATTGTTTAGGAAATTTTTGTAAAATCATAAACCTTGTGTTTGTGTCTTGGCTAGAGTTAGTCGAGTTGTAAGCTTTGTAATAGAGTTATTACAAAGGGGCTTGTAACAGAGTTGTTACAAGTTAGTGAGGGATTAAAAGGTTAATTCCTAGGTTACAATAGTTTGTAATCTGAAGTTTGCTTAGTAGTGAAGTTGAAATTCTACAAGGGTCGATCGTGATTTTTAATCCCGTGAGCTGAGAATTTTCCACGTAAAATTCCATTGTGTCACTTACTTACTGCAGTGTGCGTGTGTTCTGTGGGAACTTTTAGAGAACCTGGTTCTCTACATAGTTTGATGGACCTTTAGTCTTTATCAATTGATATCAGAGCGGTTTTTTCTAAAAGGTTAACACCTAGAAAGAATCTTCATCATGGTTGCTCCACCAAACTTCGAGGAAGGATAATCAACGTACAAACCACCTAGCTTCAACGGCCAATACTATGGTTGGTGGAAAACAAGAATGCATGATTTCATCATGGTTGAGGACTCAGAGTTGTCGGATTTAATTTGTGATGGACCTTTTGTTCCCATGAAAACTGTTGGTGAGGGAACAACTATAGTCCCAAAAATGAGAAAAGAGTACAACTATGCTAACAGAAAGGCTATTGAGAAAAATTTCAGGGCAAAAAAGATTTTTATCTGTGGCATCAGACCAGATGAATACAACTGTATCTCAGCTTGTCAAAATGCTAAGGAGATCTGAGAAGCCCTTCAAATAGTACACGAAGGGACAACTCAAGTCAAGCAGTCGAAGATCGACATATTGACAACTGAGTATGAGCTCTTCAGAATGAAGGACGACAAGTCCATTCAGGACATGTACACTCACTTCACCTCTATCATCAATGAGCTTCACTCACTGGGAGAGATCATTCCCAGGAACAAACATGTCAGAAAAATACTTAGTGTATTACCTGGTTCCTGGGATAGCAAGGTAAACGCCATCACAGAGGCAAAGGATTTGCAGAAGCTGACCATTGATGAACTCATTGGTAATCTGAAAACTTATGAAATGAAGAAGAAGAAGAAGAAGAAGAAGAAGAAGAAGAAGAAGAAGAAGAAGAAGAAGAAGAAGAAGAAGAAGAAGGACAATGAGAGAAGAGAGCCCAAAAGAGAGAAGAACCTGGTCCTCAAGACAGACAACAATGACTCAGGAGTTGAGGATACTGATATGGCATATCTGACAAAGAGATTTCAGAAAATAGTTCGCAGAAATGGAGGTATCCCAAAGAGGGGTAGTTCAAGCAAGCCAAGAGGGTATGACCTATGTCATAAATGCAGGAAGTCAGGACACTTCATCAAGGATTGCCCTCTCCTTAAGCAAGACCAATACAAGCACAACACACACAAATGAGGCAAAAGGAACCAAGTTCCTCACAAAAAGTTCAAGAGAAAAGATGTCATTGACAATGTTGTGAAACAAGCTCTTGCTGCATGGGGAGACTCCTCCAGTGAATCTGGAGATGATGATGATCAAGATGACAACTCCATAATGGCAGTAGAAAGTAAAGGAGCTGAATATGATTCCATATGAGGATGAGGAAGATAAAGATGAAGATGAGGTAAACTTTCTAGATGTTCAAAGAAATTTGAAATTTTATTCTCAAAAGAAGCTTATATCTTCGGCTAATGTTTTAATTGATGCTTATCACCGTCTCATTAATGATAAAAATGCGCTAACCACGGAATTAGGAGAAATAGAACACGAGAGAGATGATCTAGTGGTGGTTGCGGTTAATCTAAGAGAGACCATTGAAAGTTTAAAAAGGGAAAAAGATATTTTGACTGAGAGAATTGCAAACATAGAGCATGAGAGAGATGACCTATTAGTAGTAGTTGTAGACCTAAAGGAAATAATTGAGAAACTAAGAAGGGAAAGCAGGCCTATGAACACTCAAAAGGGAAAGGAAGTTGAAAGTGAGGCACGCCTTAGGCTTGAAAATGAGCTAAAATCAGTGAAATCTAGTCTGTGTGTTGAGCTTGAGAAAAACAGACAACTTCAGGAATATCTAGGCAGAGTGAAGAGTGACCTAGAAAAATCTCTTAAGTGGACCTGGTCCTCTGATGGGATCGCTGCTATGTATACGAACAGTGGGGGGAACATGCAGGGAATCGGGTTCCAAAAGGAAAAAACCCCCTTACAACCCACACAGCAAGTACGTTACTGTTCCTCATAACTGGCTCTGCACTCACTGTGGTAACACTAGACATTTCAAGGAAACATGTAAAGCCAGATTCCAGTCCCAGCCGAAAAACAAAGTTTTTGCTGAAAAAGTAACTATTGCTAAAAAACCTACTCCCTCATATAACAAACGTGTATTGCATGCTTGGACAAAAAGAACCTTGATTCACCCATTTCCTCATTACAAGGGACCCAAACTTGTTTGGGTTCCTAAGTCTAATCCTTGATTCTCTTGCGCAGGGAGCAGTGAAAGGAAGCAGCCAAAGATGGTACATGGATAGTGGCTGCTCGAAGCATATGAATGGAAGCACCAATGATTTTCTTTCACTCAAAGCCCTGCAAGGAGGGAGTGTATCCTTTCGAAATTACAAAAAGGATACATTCTTGGAGTAGGAAGAATTGGGAAGTCTCTCACTCACTCAATAAAAAATGTGTATTACGTGATTGGTCTGAAGTACAGCTTGCTTAGTGTCTCTCAAATCTGAGACAAAGGCAACAAGGTGGAATTTGTGTCAAAAACCTGCATAGTCACAAACCTTGTGACTGGTGATATGATCCTGATGGCAAAAAGATACAAGAACATCTATGTCGCTGATTTTGAGTCACTACATAATGGGGATCTCACGTGTCTGAGTGCTGTGGTTGATGATGTTGAATTATGACATAGAAAGTTGGGCCATGCAAGTTTTACATTGCTGAACAAGTTAGTCAGGAAAGACCTGGTTCGTGGATTGCCTAAGTCAAGCTTCAAAGATCACAAGGTGTGTGATGCATATGCAAAAGGAAAGCAGATCAGGTCCTCCTTCAAACCCAAAAAGGAAGTAAGCACCTCAAGGCCACTTGATCTCCTCCATATGGATTTGTGTGGACCTATGAGAGTGCCAAGTAGAGGAGGAAAGAAGTACATTTTTGTCATTGTGGATGACTACTCAAGGTTCACATGGACCTTGTTCCTCAGAACCAAAGATGAGACCTTTTCAGTGTTTGCTTCTTTTATCAAAACGATCCAAGTAAAGATGAGCCATAATGTTGTGAGTATAAGATCTGATCAGGGTACAGAATTTGACAATGCAAAGTTCGACGAGTTCTGTGCTAAAAATGGTATAAGTCACAACTTTTTAGCTCCAAGAACACCTCAACAAAATGGTGTCGTGGAGAGGAAAAATAGGACTCTTGAAGACATGGCTAGGACAATGTTGATTGATAGTGGTGTTGCAAAAGATTTCTGGGCAGAGGCAGTCACCACTTCATGCTACTTAGTGAACAGGTGCATGATCAGGTCCTTCCTGAACAAAACCCCGTATGAGCTGCTGAATGGGAGAAAACCTAAGCTAACACACTTGAGGACATTTGGTTGCAAATGATTTGTCCTCAACAATGGTAAGGAAGCTCTGGGAAAGTTTGATACCAAGAGTGATGAAGGAATATTTCTTGGATATTCATCAAAAAGCAATGCCTACAAGGTATACAAAAAAGAACTCAATGTGTTGAGGAAAGCATACATGTGATGTTTTACATTGCTGAACAATTTGGTCAGGAAGGACATGGTTCATGGATTGTCTAAGTCAAGCTTCAAAGATCACAAGGTGTGTGATGCATGTGCAAATGGAAAGGCTGATATGATGAGTCAGGTCAAGGAATCAAATGACAATGGCACAGCTGAATCTCCAGCTGACATAGAGGAACCTGGTCCCTCAATCACAATAATTGAAGTAGAAAACAAAGTTATGGATGTTGTACATTGAACTCCAGCTGCTGTGGTGAGGAACAAGATACATGGATCATATGCAGAAGAACCTGGAACCTCTCATAATGAGAATCAGGTGTCCAACTGGAAGCATAAAATCTCACACCCTCTTCAAAATGTGATCACCCCCGTTGACTCAAACTAGATCAAAGTCTAGAAACTCACTTGTTTTCTCTACATTTCTCTCTCAAATTGAGCTCTAAAATATCAAAGAAGCATTGAAAGATGATGACTGGATTATGGCTATGCAAGATGATCTTCATCAATTTGAGCAGAGCAGTGTATGGCACCTGGTCCCTTGACCTACTGGCAGAACTGTCATAGGAACCATGTGGGTATTTAGAAACAAACTTGTTGAGTTTAGAAACACCATAAGAAATAAGGCAAGGTTAGTAGTTCAAGGGTACAATCAAGAAGAAGGAATTGACTATGATGAAACTTTTTCTCCAGTTGCTCGAATGGAGGACATCAGAATCCTTATTGCCTTTGCATCTCATATGGAATTAAATTGTTTCAAATGGATGTCAAAATTGCATTTGTGAATAGCTTTCTGAAAGAAGAAGTTTTCGTCAAGCAACCGCCTGGTTTCGAGTGCCATGAGTATCTTGAGCACGTATTTAAACTTGACAAGACATTAAATGGACTGAAGCATGCTCTTCGTGCATGGTATGAAAGGTTGTTCATGTTTATTCTAGAAAATGGCTTTACAATAGGGAACATTGACAACACTCTATTTTTGAAGAAATGGGGGAGGAACCTGCTCATAGTGCAAGTATATGTTGATTACATTATCTTTGGAGCAACAAATGACTCTTTGTGTGAGGAATTTTCAAGACTCATGGGAAGTGAGTTTGAAATGAGCATGATAGGGGAATTGAATTTCTTCTTGGGTCTACAAGTCAAGCAGACTCCTAGGGGAATAATAATAAGTCAACAAATATACATCAAAGAGCTTCTGAAGAGATTTGAGATGGAGAGTTCAAAGATCATTGATAAACCTATTGTCACTGCCACTCGCCTGGATATGGATGAACCTGGTTCTCCTATAAACGAGACTATGTATAGAGGCATTATTGGGTCATTTCTGTATCTCACAGCAAGTAGACCATACATTGTTTTCAGTATGGGACTCTGTGCCAGGTTTCAATCCAATCCATAGAAGTCTCATCTGAAGGTGCAAAAAGTCCAGTTCAACATAAGAGATCAAAGCATATTTATGTGCGACATCAAATTGCAGATATCTTCACCAAAGTACTAAGTAGAGAGCATTTTGAAAAGAATCGCATGGAACTAGGGTTGATAAAATCAAGCTGAGGACCTGGTCCCTTAATGACTGGTTATGAAGGAAATGTGCAGGTAAAATGGCTAAAAAGTGTTTTCTGGAAAAGTCTAACTCATCTCTATACCGTTGCAAGTAGACACGCATGACGATCACAGAGCAAACAAGTAGCCAGTGATATCGCATTTCAGTCAAAAGGATGAAGTCCACATTTACAAAATCTGCCAGGGAACCTGGTTCCTTTGACACAGGTTAGTAGTTTCTATGTACTTTCATCCACATCTTTTTAACAGCTGAAATGGTGCCACGTCATTAAAATGTCAATCTTTCCTTTCTCTTTTATTTTGGGAACTCAAGTGTCCTACCCTTTATGAAACGACCCGTCTACCCAACTTGATACCCTGTTCTTGACCAGTCCCTCGCCTCTCTTAAATAACCTTTCTCCCGGTCACTATCATAACTGTTTACATCAAAGCCAAAAATTCCCTCTTTTCTTCAAACCAAACACTCTCTTCTTCCATCAAACACTCACTATCCTCCACCATGTCTGAAAGTCTGGAAACTCAGACTGTTCCATGTATCATCCCCACTGTGTCTTCACCCATTGAAACCCAGTGCTAGAGCCTACAATCCTTACACCATCTAGTCCAAACCCTAAGCTAGAGTCACAACCACCTACCAGTTCCTCTCCAACTCAGTCAAGTACTGGCTCTCATAGGTGTCGCAAAACCTCGACTCACAAGAAATTTATGGCATCAACCTCTCCTTTTGTCTCATCGGATAAAATGGTAGAAGCATATACAATGGCGGAAAAAGATAATCAGGAAATTTGTAGTCGACCAGTGAAAGAAAGTTCTGAGATGCAAGGAGTGGGTTGTAACAGTGGTGAATCGGCAAAAACTAACCCAGGCCTTTATCTGCATGCTGCCGATTCTACAGGTAATACTCTTCCTATATCTTCTGAGTTTACCTTGGAATTACAGGAACAAGAGGCTATAGAAAATATGTTGTCAATAGCTACTGAGGGAAGTCTTATTGGGGGTTATGAGGGCGTGTCTGAAGTCAATGAGTCTCAGGGGGAAGAAAATGGTATACAGGTAGAAAGTAGGGAAATGGTACCTGTCGAAGCTTTATCACCTGACAGTACTATTGGAAAACCAACTGAGAGACCTGATCCCTCCACCCAAGAGAAGACCTCTACTTCTACTTGGGACAAAACCCCTGGTTCTCCACAAGAACCCCAGGTCAGTACTGATACCGCTCCCTCTCCTCATTTCTATACTGAGCCATTGTCCATTGTTTTTCCTGAAATGAGATCTCTATATGAGGAGGAGAATGAGGATAATGAAGATGACTATGACAATGTGGCTCTTGCGAGCTTCATCAGAGCTAGGAGTAGATAGGTAACTCCCCAAGAGTCAACTTCTAAGAGACCTACCACTAGGTTGCAGAAGGAAGCTTTTGAGTCAATTTTTAGGAAAAGCAAAGAAAAACAGAAGAAAAGTAGATTGGTGAAGGATGGGAAGACTGTAAATGAGAAGGTAGTGCCTCCCGCACCAGTTGTCGATATTGATGATGAGGTAGATGAGGAACCTGGTTTCTTAGTTCGTAATTCCTCTAAGAAACTTACAATTGCAATATCCAAAAAGGAGTCATCTGTAAGTGGGATGGGTGTGAGCAATGTGGATTATGAAAAATCTGATAAGAAAGCAGTTGTCCAATCTGGGAAGAAAGTGATTGAAGAGTTGGTTGAACAAATGTCTGAGAAAACTATCTAAGAAACTTGCTGAGAAAAGAAAAAGTGCAAGACAATCAGTGAAAAGGAAAGTTGGTGCCAGTGAAGAACCTGGTTCCTCCAAGAATGCCAAGGTTGGTGCAACCCGGGATGATGGAAGGGAAAAACTGAGAATCCAAAAAGTACTGTGGGGTCGTACATTTGCCCATGATATTCTGGATATGGAAGGAATGCGCCAATTGGTGGAGATCCGTGAATTCCAACAGTGGAGACATATGTTCACAACTGACAATCCCAAGGTATATGAGGCATATGTGCGTAGTTTCTATACTGACTTCTTCACAGTTGAGGATGATAACATTTGTTTGAAAGTGAACAGTGTTGATTTTGTGATGGACACTACTGTATTGTGATCCATTTTGGGCGTGCCCACTGATGGGATGCCCTCCATTGAGAGGGCCTGCTCTACAAATTTCAGAAACGCCATTGTGAAGGATAAGGCAGTACAGCAAGGGGAACGGGTACACAAGAAGGCCCTCCTTCCAGAGTACCAATTGCTATTTGAAATGCTGAAGAAAAGTTCTGCTTCCAAGGTAATGTCATATTAACACTTGGAAAGGCTTTCTTAACAGCTGCATGTATCATCCAACAATTTGCTGATTCAACCTACCTATACATGTTAAACGTTTTTGCTAGCCATGTTTACAGGCACACCATTGTTTCCAAATGTTCCCAACACATTATAATAGGAGCAATCTGCACAACCAAATTGTGAATTGCATTGACTTATTTTTCTTTCCCGATGGGCCTCCAAAATTGTACCATGTCATCCTAGATGCTTTTCCTTCAACAAATACATGCTTCATTATTTCATTAAAAGGATTGATACAACAATTACAGGTGGAATTCATTTGCTTTCCAAATCTATTGAGAACTTCATCAAAAGGAAGTTTGTTTTGCCATAATCTCCATGTAATAAAGGACACTTTAAATGGTAAGTAGTGATGCCAGATTTTGCTCAAGTACTGGTTCTTTATTTTGTTACTTCTTATCATGTTCCAAGTGGACTTGTTGGTATATTTTCCCGATTCTGTCAAATCCCAAAAAAACTGATGATCCCTACCTTGATCACCTATTTGAATGAGAAGGATCTGTTGTACACAAGATTAGGGAGTACTTCCGTTAGCTTGCTTTCATTCTATTTTCCATATGTGATAAAAGAGTTCACTATAGTTCTGGCACTTTTAATAATACCAATAACTTTAGATCAAGTATTTAAAAATTACTTATTTTCAGAAGCACTTTTGTCAAGAAAAGGCGTCCACCTTTTCCCTGCTTTCGCCAATGAATATGGAAAAGGACTTTCTTCTTCGTGAATAAGAAAGTAATATATTTGCAAGAGGGCAATTAGAGAATTAGAAAAAGATTAGTTAAATGAAAGAAACAACCGACAAGAATAAGCATTAAGATCCAAAGAACAATGGGAAAGGCTTCTTCAGTGTATTAAGGAGACATCTTTGATGGAAATTAAAGTAGTAATACACATGTTGTACTTCATCAATTTCAAGCTGAAGTACAAATTCTTCAAACACATAGGAATAGATAAAGTGAAAGCACTGGTGTTTTGGTTCGAAAACGGGATTAATCAAAATTTTAACTTATTGCAGGCACTTTAAGATTGCAATTCTTTGCAATGGAATTAAGAGCGGGCTAATTAAGATAATGCAAGCATTGGATCCATAGTATAAGAGGGACATTGAATTGGGGATGCATTTCTTAGTAGTTTATATTTAAAAAATTAGTAAACAAAAGATAAATTAGTGAAAATGAGGACACATACTCGACCTATTGCAAAATCAATATGCTGAATTATTTAGCTAATTGACTACAGCGTTACAAATTATAATTCTTGAAATGACCTTTTGTTGCAAAGTTCCCTACTCTATGAGTTCTCTTATTCGTCGCAAGTATATATTAAATGTCTGATAAGAACTAGATGTATTGAATTCCTCATTTGGGTCATTGTATAGAACATAGGTTGTCTGCTTAGTTGAGTAATGTTGTTTTATACTTTAATGCCATACAAGAGGGGTGATTTGTGTGATGTCCAATTTTCGCGTGCACTGATTATAAAAGTACCTGGTTCTTCTATGTGTTCCTTATACTACTGTTGCGAAAATAGTAAATGCAGAAAGTAAAGAACACAAGTATTTTTACGTGAAAAATACCCGGCTCAAAAGGTAAAAAAACCCACGACTTACTACTCAGTAGGATTTTCCTAACACTTCACTAAATCACTCAGCCAAAACTGCATTTACAAAATTCTTTGTAAACTTAATGATTACCTCTAATCCCGTTGTAGCAACCAACCTCTAACTGTTGCGATAACTTCAAGTTAACTCTAACTTGAATACTCAGAGCACCTAATACAATTGCCTCCAGATAAAGTTGAAAGATACAGTTTGAAAGGCCCTACTATAATTGAACTAGAATAAAAGACATACACTTGGAACTGGTTCTTCTATCTGGTTCATGTAGCTTCAAGTTCACACACTTGACTCACACAAGAATTGTTTGCAAAATGCATTGCTATTTTTCTCTTAACTCACGTTTAACTTCAGCGTTTGTGCATCCCTGTAAAATGAGAACATCCTGTAATTATAGAGTTAGTAGAATAGGAATAACTGGAGTTCTAATGATATACTCTTCCATTATGGAAAAGTTGTAGTTATCTTCAACTTCTAACTCCTCCCTTATCTAGGATAGAATTCTCTTCGATTAAGGAGTCCTTGTCCTTATCATTTATACAACCTTTTCATTCAGGAGATATCATATATAACCACTTAAACTTATCTCCTTCATATGCATGCCTTGTGCTTGAATCTGCCCGTGTCTGTGTATGGACCTGATTCATGCTTGAGTTCCTTTGTCAATCATCAAAACAAAATTTACTTGGGCTAACAAATTCTCCCTTTTTGATGATGAAAAACTCTATGCTTTTCATAAGCATAGGCCCTGTATCAACTCAGTTCAATATCAACACAATGTTAGAACACTTTCCATTTTAAAGTCACAAGTCATCAAGGACCAGGTTCATTAGATTATAAGCATCACAGTCCAGAGTAAAAAGCATAACCTATCTCCCCCCTTTTGGCATCATCGAAAAGTTGCATAATTATGTTAGATAACTAGATTTTAATCAAAATTACTCATGGCCACTAGGGCTACTTTAAATGCAATCATGGAGTCAAGTATCATTTATCAATCTAATGATATTAGTCAACTAAGAAGAATCAACAAACAGTTAGAGCACAAAAATAGTTGATTATCATTGATACTAGTCATCCACAAAGCATAAAGAGAAATAAAAATACTGGATCATGAGCAAATAGATCAAAAAGAAATCCCATCAGGGTCACTGGTTTGTCTAACTAGGCTAGGACGGTTTTAAGGCTGGGAAGGACCAGGTTCTTGGTTCTTGGCTTGAAGCAGTTTCAGTATATCATGAAGAATGCCATCATTCTTCTCTTTTACCTTTGCAAGCTCACCTCCGAGAGCATCTCTCTCAGCTTCTACTTCTACCAACCTCTTCTTCAACTTTTCAATTCCAGCATCCTTAGCCCCAATTTCTTGCACCAAGGCTCACACTTTGCTATTCACGGGTACCTTCTTGGATGAACCAGGTTCTTTGGGAGTGGTGTGGACTTCATAGTCACAAGCAGTCAAAGTGTTTGCCCCAAAGTGATCCTTGCTTGTACCAACTTACCATTTCTTGATGGGTACCTTGAAGTGTGCGTGTACAGCCGTGAGAATGAAGCTGGATGATGAATCCAGGCCAATTGATTTGCCTTTAACTGTACAGACATTCCATAAGGACCAGGTCCATGAATGTGGCAATCTGCCTCCTTTTTTACCTAGGCAGTACAACTTTGTTAACAAATTCGAACAATACTTTGTGGGGTGGCTTCATCTCACTTTTGTATATAGCCTTGGGCTCAAGCTCCTCTTCATTTTCACCAAACTTCCTTGTAATGGCAAGGGCGGTAGGGAGATTCTTTAGACTTGGCCATTTGAGTTTCTTGTAATCATTGTGCCCTGCAGCAAGTACACCTAAGATTTCTCCCAATTCCTTGTCATCAAAACTCACTGTTACCCCATTCACTACATTGGTGACTCTGCCATTTGTTATCTCACAGTTTGCCATGAACTCCACAATTTCAGTTCTGGCAAGCTTTCCATCCATCTGAAGGACCATGTCCTTCCAACCCTGGAGTTGTAACTTTTCCAGCATTATCATCATGTCTTCCTCCTCCAAGTTCCTGAGGAGTCTACCTTTCAAGATGGTTTGTTTCCCAAACTTAACCATCTTCTCCTTCTCTGCATCAGATTCTTCTTCTTCACTACGTTCTTCTTCTTTAACTACTTTCATTTTTCTAGACTTCAAGGTAGACTTGGTTCTTTTAGCCAAGGTAGAGGGCCCTGCAGACTTTGTCTTTGAAACAGACTTCTTTGTGGAAGTCTCGATCTTCTTTGCTTTTGGAGTCACAACCTCCATTTAGTCTGCCTCCTCTTCATCACGAAGAACCAGGTCCATTTCCTCAATTTCAATTGCCTCATTAGGCTCAACCACCTTCTTCTTTCCCTTTGCAGCAACCTTTCTCTTACTTTTTTCTAGGGCCTTTTCCAGTTCAGCCCCACTCTGCTTCTTCTGGCTCCTTGTAGCTCTTCTTCTTGTAGGAGGAGTCACAATAGGGATAGAAGAGCCATCCTTTCTTTTCTTGTTTTCCCTCGCAGTGCCAAGAATTTTAACTGCTAAACTCCTTGTCCTTTTAGGATTGTAGCTGTCAGAAACTCTTCTCAATAGGTTTTCGAGGGTTTCCTGCATAGATGGAACATGTTCTTGGAACCTCTTCCTCAACCTAACAAACCCCTCAGCAGCTTCGCCAGACCCACTTCCCCCTTTTTCTCTCACACTTTCTTCTTCTCTAGCAGATTCCTCACTCCATACTACCATAGCTCCAGTTTCTTCAGTCAAACCAACAGGAGTAGGTAAAGATTCAGCCACTCTTTTTCGAATTCCCCTCACGTCGCCTTGAGCACCCTCAATCTCGTTTTCTTTATTCTTTTTGTTTTTACCACCCAATTTCATAGAGTCTGTTGTTTCAACCCCAACCATGGTTCCTACCAACACAAACCTATTTTCCTGATTTTTAGCAACTTCAAAGATAGTCTCAGATGTAATTTTTGGACCAGATGTTACTTGCTCTGTTTCAGACGAAAAAGTTTCTTTCCCCTCAGTTGTAGACTTGAAGGAATCTTTAGATTTATTTGGTTCATCTGCCTGACTTGCCTTCAGTTGCTCATTAATTTTTTTGATTTGTTCTCCTCCAGCAACTACTTTGCAAGCAAGCATCTTGAATCTTCCTTTCTTAGAGATAGGTGTGGTTGAGGGTGTGGTTGAAGGAGTGGGTATGGATTCTTATGGTGGTGATGAGGGATTTGCATAAGTATTAGCCATTGATGGTTAGAGGATGAGAGAAGATGATTATGTATTTTTGGAAGATGAGAGAAGATTAGAGTGAATTGTTTGGCGGCTGTGAAATAGAAGTGAAGAAACAACTAAGGCCTATTTAATATAAAGAGGAAGAGTTTAATTGGGTAACGACGGCTTTTTCAGAAGCTCATAAGTCTAATCAAACTGGGAGTCAGTTTGAAAAGACGTTGAAGACTCTCCCTAGAATCTAGGTACTTATTGCATTTTGGGACCCTATTTGGATGAAACTAGTTCATTTCGTAACGGATAAGCTCAAGGAGGTTAGGATTAAACGGGACTCTACTTTTGATCATAATCCAAATATAATTATTTCCAAATATGTAGAGTGGAGAGTACGTACTATGTAATCTTGATGAACTAGGTTCTTCACTGAGAAATCTCTTGTGTAAGTCTGAATTTTTCTAGAAAATAAAGATAATATCATTAGAGATTAATGAAATATTTTAGCACATTGCACAAGAGTATACTGATGACAGTATGAAACTGAGAAAAATCTAATCTAATTATGTACAAAAATTCACAAATTTCCTAACCAATTTTTTGAGTTAGAACTGGTTCCTTTTAGGTGATCTTACTCATCCCTAATTCTAACATGTTCCTTTCAAAGTGATCTATACTTAGAGCTTTTGTGAAGATATCAACTATTTGCTTGTTAGCCGCACAAAATTCTATAGTGATCAAACCCTTTTCATAGTTGTCCCTCAAAAAGTGATGCCTAACATATATGTGTTTAGTTCTTTTTTGATGAACCGAGTTCTTGGTCATACTAATTGCACTGGTGTTATCACAAAAGATGAGGATACAACCTACATCAATTCCAAAGTCCATTAATTATTGTTTGATCCACAACAATTGAGCACAACATGAGGCATCAACAACATACTCAGCTTCAGCAGTAGATAAGGCCACAGAATTTTACTTTTTGGTTGCCCAAGACACAAGACATGAGCCAAGAAAGTGTGCCATACCTGAGGTACTCTTTCTATCAACAAGAAAACCTGCATAATCAGCATCAACATATCCCACTAAGTTAAAATGGCTACCTTTTGGAAACCATAGACAAATGTCAGTGGTGCCTTTTAGGTATCTCAAGATCCTCTTAACAACAGTCAAGTGAGACTCCTTTGGATTTTCCTGACATCTAGCACAAAGGCCTACACTGAAAACAATGTTAGGTATGCTAGCAGTGAGATATAACAAAGAGCCAATCATTCCCCTATACAACTTCCGATCAACATATGAACCGGGTTCATCTACATCTAATTTTGTGGTTGTTGCTATATGAGCGTCAATTTCTTTGGAATCTTTTATTTAAAACCTTTTAAGCATCTCTTTCACATACTTCTGCTGATGGATCATAGTTCTATTTGAATTTTGTTTAATCTATAAGCCTAAAAAGAAATTAAGCTCTCCCATCATACTCATTTCAAATTCACTCCCTATTAGTTTAGCAAATTCTTTACTTAACTTATCAGTAGTTGCTCCAAAAATTATATCATCAACATATATCTGAACTACCAAGAGATCTTTACCTTTTTCTTTCAAGACTAAAGTATTGTCAATTTTACCTCTCTTGTAGTAGTGCTCAAGCAAAACTTTTGATAATCTTTCATACCATGCTCTTGGAGCCTGCTTGAGGCCATAAAGTGCCTTGTCAAGCTTGTACACATGATCAGGACATTCCTTGCTTTCAAAGCCCGGAGGTTGCTTGACAAACACTTCTTCCTTTGGATATCTATTGAGGAAGGAACTCTTGACATCTATCTAATGGAGAGTGAATTCCATGTAAGCAGCAAAGGCTATAAGGAGTCTAATTGCCTCCAATCTTGCAACTCGAGCAAAAGTCTCATCATAGTTTATGCCCTCCTCTTGACTATATCCTTGAACCACCAATCTTGATCTGTCATTTGGTCTTGGTACCAGATACCAAACTTGACTTCTCTCAAATTGGTTGAGTTCATCTTGCATTGTATTCACCCAGCCTATATCCTGCAAATCCTCAACAACATTTTTAGGTTCAATAAGAGATAAAAAGCATTAAAAGCATAAAGATTCTTCAAAGAAGATCTGGTTTTGATTCCAGAGGTTGGATCAGTAATTATGTTCTCAATGGGATGAGAACTTTGATACTTGTAAGGTTTTACAACCAATTAGTTTCCCCTTGATATTCCTTCAATGCTTTGTTGCTGTGGAACAGGTTCATGGACAGGTTCCATTGAGGTTTGAGAATCATTTCCTCTTTGTTCTATTCCCCATATCATGTTGTCCTAGGTGGAAGAACCTGTTCCATTACATGTTCCTTCCTCTAGTGCAGCTTCAGTCTGGGCTGTCGTTTCATTTGAGTTTCTTACCAGCCCAATTGCTTCATCATCATGTTCCCGCCTCTCAGAAAGAATGTTAGTTTCATCAAAAACCACATGAACACTTTGTTCTACACACATAGTTCTTTTGTTATAAATATTATAAGCTTTACTATGTGAAGAATACCCATAGAATACTCCCTCATCACTTCTGGGATCAAACTTACCTAGGGAGTCTTTACCATTATTGTGCACAAAATATTTGCATTTAAATGCCCTAAGATGGGATATGTTTGGCTTTCTCCATTTAAGTAACTCATAAGGAGTCTTCTTAACAAGAGGTCTAGTCATGCACCTATTTATGATGTAACATGCAATGTTCACAGCTTATGCCCAGAAACTATGGGGCAGTTTACTAGAAAGAGGCATAGTACTAGCCATTTATTCCAATGTCCTATTCTTTATTTCACCTACTCCATTTTGTTGTAGATATCTAGGAGCAAAAAAATTATGATTTATGTCATGCTCATCGCAAAATTCAGCAAATTTAGTATCTCAAATTCAGTACCATGATCAGACCTAATTGATGCAAGTTGATTACCTAGTTATTTCTGAGTTTTTCTAACAAAAGAAGTGAATATGTCAAATGCTTCATCTTTAGCTATTAAAAATAATGTCTAAGTAAACCTAGAGTAATCATCAACAAGCACCATCACATATCTCTTACCACCTCTGGTCAATGTTCTCATTGGTCTACAAAGATCCATATGGACCAGTTCTATCATCCTGGTGGTGCTTACCACTTTCTCTTTTGAAAGAGAATCTTACCTGCTTCCCCCTTGCACAAGCCTCACAAACTTTATCTTCCTTGAACTTAATGTTAGGCAGCCCTATCACCAAGTCCTTGGAGACTAGTTTGTTGAGTTGACTTAGACTGGCATGTCCAAGTCTCTTGTGCCAAAGGAAGGGATCATTATCCAACACACTTAAGCAAGTGAGTTCATTATCTGAAAGTGTGGACACATCTACAACATATATGTTGTTCACTCTTTTTCCCTGCAAAACTATTTTATCAGTGGTAAGATTAATCACAAAGCATTTTGTAGAGGTGAATGCTACCATGTTTCCTCTATCACACAATTGTGATACATTTATTGGACTGTACTTCAGTCTATTTATCAAGTAGACATTCTCAATAGAGTGAGAATCAGTCTTACCTACCTTTCCAACCGCAATGATCTCATATTTATTTCCCATTTCCAAAGGAGACATTACCTCCTTTAAGTTCCTCAAGTGAAATAAATCGGTTCTTGCTTCCTGTCATGTACTTTGAGCAACCACTATCCATGTATCATATTTGGCTGCTCCCCTTCACTTGGACCTGCAAAAGGAAATCAGGGGTTAGTCTTAGGAACCCAAATTAGTTTGGGTCTCTTTCTATAGTCAAAAGGATGAATCAAATTCTTTTTATCCCAACTTGGTAGCCTATTATTCCCTTGAACAAATTCTTTGTTCTTTTGACTTGCCTTTTCTTTTGCAGTGCATTCCCTTTTATAGTGATCTATTTTACCATAGTGTGTGCAAATATTATTCTTAGGAAGTGTGAGGTACTTGCTTTTGGGATCCCACTTAGGTTCCAGGTTCCCAAAGCCAAGTTCTCTTCTGTTGCTACTATGGTGTTCTTGTAGCCATGAAAGTGCATTAGAGGACCTGTTCAATTTACAAGTTCTGTCCAGCTTATGCTTGAACTTGCTTAGATCCTCCTTTAGGATTCTTACCTTCTCATCCCGTTTATACAACTCATCATTCATTTTTCCTACATTATTTTCTAGAGTGAGTTGTGTGTGATCAACTGTCTTTTTACCTGTTCCTAATTTCAGTTTTAGATTTTTAGATCTAAGCTCTAAGACAGTTGAGTCAAGTGCATGAACCTGGTTCTTCAACACAGTATTTTCACTTACAGTTTCACTAACCCTAAGTTCAGGTTTTTGCACTTACCCTTCAAAATCACACTTTCTTTAGACAATTGTTCCTTTTCATTGTTTACATCCTCAAATTCATCAATTAGTTCTAGAAGTAACTCAGATAACCTTTCTTTAGACAACAATTTAATCTTGTCTTTGAGATGAATTACACTTACCTCAGTTTCTTCATCAGATTTTCCAATGGCCATAAGTGCTTGTTCATCTTCATCATCATCATCTGATCTTTTATCTGAACTTTCTCTCTAAGCAGCAACCATAGCCTTGGTTAATCCTTTGTTGTTGCTTTTCTTGGGTTGAACCTGTTCCTTCTTCCTGTTCCTTAGTTCAGCCCTTTCCTTCTTTCATTCGATTTCCCATAAGGGACAGTTCTTGATGTGGTGATCAGTCTTTCCACACTTGTAGAAACCATCATTTGGTTTGCTTTTCGGGAGCTTTTGACTTGCTATAGCTTCCACTTCTTGAAGAATCTTTTCCTCTTCTCAGGTACTTCTTGAAGTCCTTGGTGATCATAGCCATTTCATCATCTTCTAGGTCAGAACCTTAAGTGATTCTGAGTGCCAAGCTCATTTACTTCTTAGGTATATCCATTTTCATGGCTTGTCTTCTAAGTTCATAGGCAGTGAGATTTCCAATTAATTCATCCAGTGGGAGAGTGGTAGTATTCTTTGATTCCTGAATGGCAATGATTTTGTTCTCCCAAGTGATAGACAAAACCCTAGTCAGTATCTTCTTGACTCTATCTTCTTCAGGAATAATCCTTCCAAGAGACTTTAGCTCATTTGTTAGTGTAGTGAACCTTGTGTATATCTCTTGAATGGTTTCTCATTTCTTCATAGCAAAGTTCTCATATTGAGAATACAATAGAGTTCCTCTGGATCTCTTCACCTAAGGTGTTCCTTCATGAGCCACTTGCAATGTGTCCCAAATTTGCTTAGTAGTGGTACAACTTTGGATTCTGCTGTACTCATCTGGACCAAGTCCACAAATAAGCCATTTCTTGGCTTCAGCTTTCTTCTCCCATTTCTTCAAGTCCTAAGCAGTGCAATCCACTCTTGTCTTTAGCACCTCTATTCCTTCAGCATTTATCTTCAAGGTAGCTAGTGGACCATCAGTGGCAATGTCCCATAGCTCATAGTCCTCTTCTATAATATGATATCTCATCCTGTTTTTCCACCAAGAGTAGTACTGGATATTAAAGAGTGGTGGCCTAGCAGTAGATTGCCCTTCCCAATTTACAGGTAGTGCACTCATCTTGATCTTCTCCTAAGGTGTTAGCCTCTTCAAGGATAACCTGCTCTGATACCAATTGATGTTTTATACTTCAATACCACACAAGAGGGGGGTGATTTGTGTGGTGTCCAATTTTCGCGTGCACTGATTATAGAAGGACTTAGTTCTTCTATGTGTTCCTTATACTACTATTGCAGAAATAGTAAATGCGAAAAGTAAAGAACACAAGTATTTTTACGTGAAAAACACCCGACTCAAAAGGTGAAAAAATCACGACCTACTACTCAGTAGGATTTTCCCCAACACTTCAGTAAATCACTGAGCCAAAATAGCATTTACAAAATTCTTTGTAAACCTAAGGATTACCTCTAATCCTGTTATAGCAACCAACCTCTAACTGTTGCAACAACTTCAAGTTAACTCTAACTTGAATACTCAGAGCACCTAATACAATTGCCTCTAGATAAAGCTGAAAGGTACAGTTTGAAAAGCTCTACTACAATTGAACTAGAATAAAAGACAGTCACTTGGAACTGGTTCTTCTATATGGTTCATGTAGCTTCAGGTTCGCACACTTGACTCACATAAGAATTGTTTGCAAAATGCGTTACTATTTTGCTCTCAACTCAGTTTAACTTCAGCGTTTGTGCATCCCTGTAAAATGAGAACATCTTGTAATTTATAGAGTTACTAGAATAGGAATAACTAGAGTTCTAATGCTATGCTCTTACATGGTGGAAGAGTTCTCTTCGACTTCTAACTCCTCCCTTATCTAGGATAGAGTTCTCTTCGAGTAAGGAGTCCTTCTCCTTATTATTTATGCAACCTTTTCGTTCAGGAGATATCAGATATAACCACTTAAGCTTATCTCCTCCACGTGTATGCCTTGTACTTGAATCTGCTCGTGTCTGTGTAAACTGTGTATGGACTTGGTTCATGCTTGAGTTCCTTTGTCAATCATCAAAACAAACTTCACTTGGACCAACAAGTAAGATAAGTCACATATTGGCAGAGGCGGAGCCGGGATTTGAAACTTATGGGTTCAGGATTTTAAGTTCTTTAAGGTACTGAGTTTTAAATTAATAATTGATACATTTCAATAAATTATTTAAGACAAATACATGGTGTGGACCAAAGCTACTGGGTTCGACCGAACCCGTAGCTTCTACTCTCCCCCTGCCCCTGCATATTGGACATAGCTCTATGTAACATGTATACCTTTGTCTTTGAATGCCAAATGCAGTTTGTTATCATTTTGAAGATAGAGTGATTCAAATTGTTGATAAATATATACTTCACTAAATTTTATGCTGGTTTTGTTTTTACAAGAGCATGTAAAGAGAAAATAGAAATGACTAATGATGTTGGAGGTGATATTACTGTATATTGTTGGTCCCTTCGTATTAGAATTCTCTTGGCTGAAAGTGGACATTCAATATTATAGTTCTGCAGCTTGCGTTATATTACAGTCTTGTAACTGGATTGTGCTGATTCCTAAGACCTTTTGTTGCATCCGAAGCAAAGACTGTATTATGTTAAGAGAAAGGGAGAAACATGGGCAAAACAGAGGATACTGTTGTGGCCTCTGAAAGTAAGTTTGATCGAGGTAATTATGGTGACGTCTTTACATGAAAATCACAAGTCTACACATGTTTTGCAAGAAGTCTAACAGATAGCTAGAGCTTTAATTTTCATGAGCAGTGCAAGTACAGTGTTTCTATTGTAGTTATTCCATTTCGGATGTACCATATATAGTTCTTCCTTCAATTTCTTTTGAACTTTTATGTTGTTTAAATGAGAGAAGATTTACTTTTTCCTCCCTTTTAATCAGTTATTTAGTCAGTATAGTTCGCTTTGTATTAGCTTTTGATCTTTTGTCCATTTCAAAGTGACAACTAGCAAACTGCATAAGGTTCTATTTTACATCTATGCTCATACTATCCCTTGAGATATCAGAGCTATAAATAGAGGTTCCCATAAGCTTTTTCTGGTAAACCATTCATCTCCTCTTGGTCAATTTCTGGAAGATGACAGATGAAGAAATACTAGCAATAATGTCACGACCTGGAATTTCCACTCTCGGGATCGTGATGGCGCCTAGCATTTCACTTTTACGCTATTGCTGCTTCATGACAACGTCCTCCTTTCTTAATAATAAACGCTTAAGCTCTGATTCATTCATGTTTCTATTTGTGTTATTTGACCGAGTATATGTTATTATTGCTAAAACTTATGTTTTAATATAACACTACATCTTATAGCACTATACATTTTGTTTTTAAATAAGTTACCGACCGAAATCGGTCGGTATAATAGAGTGTATGATTTTATTCATTTATGATAATTTACACTTACACACACACACACACACGCACATACATACATACACACATACACACACACACACACACACACACACACACACACACACACACACATATATATATATATATATATATATATATATATTCTCAATTGCTCATTACATCGCTCGAATGCTTGATCGGTGATTAAATAAGAAAATAAATCTTGAAGTTTAAGTGAACATTTTAAACATTTTAAGTGACTACATGCTCCGGTATAATGAGTGACAAGATGCTCCAAGATGTGTACAATCGACATAGTCTTGAATATTTTATTCTCGATCACCTTATTAGTACTTTGTTCGGATGCTTCATTAGTGGATCAATTAAAAATTTAATTATATTCGATTAAAACTTAATATAATATATTTAAAAATAAAGTGTATAGTTCTATAAGATGTAGTGCTATATTAACACATTTAAAACTTGATATGTATACTTATATTAATATAGCATATGTTAGTATAGCACTACATCTTATAGAACTATACACTTTATTTTTAAATGTGTTATAGTAAGTTTTAATCGAATATGACTGAATTTTCAATTGATCCACTGATGAAGTATCCGAGCAAAGTACTAATAAGGTGATCGAGAATAAAATATTCAAGACTATGTCGATTGTACACATCTTGGAGCATCTTGTCACTCATTATACCAGAGCATGTAGTCACTTAAAATGTTTAAAATGTTCACTTAAACTTCAAGATTTGTTTTCTTATTTATTCACCGATCAAGCATTCGAGCGATGTAATGAATAGTTGAGAATAAATCATTAAAGTATATATATATATATATATATATATATATGTAAGTGTAAATTGTCATAAATGAATAAATGAATAAAATTATACACTCTATTATAATCTATTACACGTATACGAATATGAAGTGTAATTTATATGAAAGCACACAGATGATAAATATTATATATATAATTGATCGAGTGTAATTGATATAGTCGTTGTATCCAATATGCTATGACACACTTAGTGTCTTAGTAAATAGATTATAAAGTGTATCATTGATGTAATGCTATGGTAAAACTTAAGATGTGGTGCTGTATATAAATCTAATTATATATTTTTTTATTATAATATATATATATAATTTTATTACAATCCTTAAACGCAAAATCGATCGGCATGTGGTCTCGTCCGAGTTCACAACCTCAATTCAAGGTTATGAAACGGTCGATTGAAATAGTAATACCCAACAAGGAGTCGGGGTCGAATTCCACAAGGATCTATACGTGGGATTTAGTAGTATAAAGTGCAGTGTATGAGTATGAATTATCTCAAATTACACTTCCACAAATTGATGCTTGTTCTATATTTGTTCCAATTTAAGATTGAAAGATTGAGTAATGAAACTAAGAAATTATTTTTGTTGTTTTTCAAATGATAAAAAGACCTAGGGCTATGACCTTCACCTAGGTGTTTACCTAACGGATTGTAAACTTTAAAGCTTGTTTTGTTGGTTGGGGTATATTATACCCATCAACACTTGAGTACCTACTCAATACCTCTCGGTTAGAGAGTGACTTTGCCCAATTTGGCTTTCTCAAGTCCAAATGGGTGTAGAACAAAGCGGTTGATAACAAGCTCAAGTCGGGTTTTACTATCACTAGATTCAACCCTTTAATTGGGACTATCAATATCTTGATTCATCCCAATTCCTTGTTAACCAAGTTTTCCTAGACTAAGTCTCTCTTTCTCAAGTAGAGACCATGTCAAATAGGCATGAACTAATATTTGCAACTATTAATTATACAATTAAAAGCAAGAACAAGGCTAAATAATAAACACCCAACCATAAATAAGCCATAATTCAAATACCCATTAAGTTTACACTCTAGGGTTGGGTCACAACCCTAGTGAAAATCTAGCTACTCATGCTTAAGACAGAAGAAATAGAAGAAGAAATGATAATTAAACCCATATTGATAATTAGAATAAAGAAATCTATGTTCAAAAATCTCAAAATGGCAAAAATTACTAAAGAGAGTAAAGAAAAACAGCTACTGTATCTGCTGATGTCAAAACTTGAACTAAAAAAGTGAAAACTCTTCTATTTATACAGAGCTGGAATTTTCGGATAAAAATGCTCTTGCGGAGGTTCTGCGGCCGCACAATTCCATGTGCGGTCCACACTTTTGCTTCAACCTGACAGGATTGGAATCTTGCGGCTGCACAATTCTGAACTGCGGCCGCATCTCTCTCTTTTTGATATATGCACATTTCTGAGTGCGGCCGCATATGGCTCTTTTGAGGACCGTACAAATGCAACTGCGGTCGCACAATAATTGTGCGGTCTGCACTTCCGTTGATAGGTTCTCTGAACTTTTGCTCTTGCCTAGATTCTGCGGCCACACATTTCATATGCGGACCACACTTCTCACAGATCTCTGATAAGTTCTTTTGCACAATCTGTGGCCGCAGATGATATTCTGCGGTTTGCACTTTAAGCTTCTATGTCTGGTTTTGTCCTTGAATTCAGATCACTCCTTCTTGAGTAGGATTTCATCTTGGAGGTCATTTTCCAATATTCCTGCAATTAAGCATATTTCATCAGTGTTTGGGAATGCAATTAAACGCTTTTGGACTAAAACGAAAGCTAAAAGGCGCTAATAAGTAGTCAAAATCCCCACTTATCAACTCCCCCAAACTTAAGCTTTTGTTTGCCCTTAAGCAAATAAAGTTGTTCCCACCTCCACAAGTTAAGAGCCATTCCAGCTAATCAAAGATGCATCAATCACACATCAATTGGGACCAACAATTACCCACAACACTTATGAAATATCAACAAGGCGATGAGTTGAGCTTTTAAGTGCTAATAGTTCTAATATGACACTTGAGCAACAAGAGTTGACTTTATTCATCAAGGAAGCTCGCTCTTTCATGTAGGTCATTGTGAATCCCAAACTCCTCCTCCTCTACTCTCTGTTTGCTTATCTCACTTAAGAATGTAGCACTCAATTCTAAGATTTGTGAAAGGTTCGCTCATCTCTCTCAAAAGAATGTCACAAGTACGGCTTTAAGTACCATAGGCTTGCCCCTCATGTAAATCACCACTAATGTAAGCTCGCACGGCTAGAAATCATGTAGGGCTTTTTCGGAATGCAATGAAGGCTTTTGGACTAAGGTTGGATATGCTATAATAGAACGGGTTCATCTTTCCTTAAGCACTCCATTTTCTCTTATCGGCTCATGCTTTGCCAACTTTTTGAGACATTTTCTTTTCCATAGGGGGATTGGAGAGACTTAGGCTCACTCCTTCTTGGTTATGATATTCATTTTCTCCTTCTGTTTTCTCCATGCCTTGCATCATTACTATTCTTTGAAATCCCTTCAACTCTTCAACTTATTCACTTTTTTTTTTGCATTTTTCTTTTTGTTCTTCTTTCTTTTTCTTGCCTTTTCTTATCTTCATTTATTTTCTCTTTTTGTGCCTTGATACCCTTTTCAAACTCCTCGTTTCTCCCCCAAACTTATGTTTTTAACCAATTATTTCACAAGAGTGTTAAGGAAAGCTCGGGTGTCAAGAGATGGTCACGACAGAACTGGTAAAGGCTTGTAACACAGTGATCAAATGAGAAGGGTTTTAGGCTCAAATGGTTTGACTAGGGATAACAATATTGGTGGGCCATGAAAAATTTCAAACGGGTCAAGGAGAGCCTACAATCACTTCTCAAGCCAAGCAAAACTTAAACTTTCGCCTAGAAACACATTCGGGGCAAGTTCTAGACCATTTGCACCGGTACTTGGACTTGCAACAAAAACATCTCACCTCTCACGTAACTGGATTGTTAAAAAGGATAGAGTCGAGGGCCCACAACGACCATAATCAAGATTTGAAAATCACTCTGGCTCGACTAAACCACTCGATGATTGCCTAAGTCAACACAAGAGTCACAAGATCACTAACTAAAGTTCTTTCTTTCCAAAAAAAAAACTTGTTTCTAACCATAAGCACAAAGTTAAGTGTGTTGGTACCAAGTGAAGCATATTTGACTCTTAACCTGACTCAATTGGGTTTTTTATTCCTTATTACTACTATTCTTACCTAAACACCAAAAACAGACTCAATCCCTTAAGAAGGTTGTCATGCCATCGATCGTTGGGAAGAGTCACCCGGTTCACACAAAAACTAACTTTGGAAAGAACTATGGCAATAAGAAAACCAAAGGCTTATTGTCCACTCAAACATAAAAAGAAGCTACTAGATTAAAAATAAGCTATTAGATTAAAAAAAGCTACTGAATTAAACAGCTATTACAAACCAAATGTCAAATCATCCAAATATCCAATAAACTCCACTACCCTGAATAAAAGTAAGCATTGTCTCCAATGCTTAACAAAATAAGAATAAAGAGGGGTAAGAATGAATAGGACTCCCTATGTGGCTGTGTACATAGCAGCGTCACCGCCCTCAGTCTCCTTTAATTGGATATCATCATCCTCGGCTGTGGGAGTAACTGGGTGGGTGAACATCTGTCGCACCGCCTTATCAGTGTCGGCAGCCATGTCTGGCTCCTCAGACTGGCCTGCTGGTGCCACTGGAACAGACGGTGCTGCTGGAGCTGCTGACGCTGGTGGGTCTGACCCTATGAGCAAATCAAATGGAAGCTCACCAGCTGTTGCTATCTTGGTCACCTCTCTCCTCAACTTGTCAACTGATTGCTTGGACGCCTGGGATTTCCTCATTTTCTTTACCTGCTTCCCAAGTTACTCAATCACTGATCCATGTGCTACCAAGGTGTTCATGATGGTGGTTTGGTTTTCCAAGATCTTCTTCAATGTGTCCTCCACTGTTCTAGGAATCAAGGGTGCTGGGGTGGATGACTGTGCTGCAACAACACTGGATAAGTCAGACAGCTTTGTAGTAGTTGTCTGCATCCAGTTGTTGAGGCTCGCCAGTGTCTGGGAGACTCGCAGTGTAGATAGTGGATGAGTGGGCATAGGCACCGGCCTTAAAGTCGAGGTGGGGGGAACTGATGCTGAAGGCTATGAAGAAAGAGGTGGAGGCATGGTAGCTACACTGGTAGAAGGCACTACTGACCATCGAAGGTTCATCAGACTGGCCTACGGTAGTAGTCGGCTGACCCTTTTTCTTTGGGTTTCCACCACCCGTCAAAGAATACCATGAGAAGGGCTTTTTCACCCGTACCTTGGTATCAAAATCCCTCGGCTCTACCCCCGCGTCCGTAAGTTACTCAGTGATAGTGTTGGGATACGGGTAGGAGGTGTCACCTTGCCTGGCGACCAAAGACATGTTAGCCGACATCACGACACCCACATTAATTTGGTACCCGACCATGATAGAGGCGACTAGCACTACCCGCGGGATTGGGAGATTTGTTTCATTTTAGCACGGGTCTATTCTGCTACACACAAATGTCTGACATCCCTTTGCCTCAAAATTTAGGGTGTTCCGCTGAATAGGAACCCCTGTTGTGATCCATGGTGGTGGTGGTCCCAGAGCTGCCAGTATCTCAACTTGCCATGGGCGAGATGCATCGCCCATAGCTAGCTTTTCCAAGTATTGTACTGGCTCAACATCCTCCAACCCTAAATATGTGTTCAAGGTGCTCTGGTCAAACCTCACTTTATGATTCCTCACTTTTGTCACTTTGGTCCCCTTCTTTATGTGCGCCAGATTGGCGTAAATTTCTCGGACCAGGTACTCTTTGGCATCTACCACATTTTGAGTGAACCATGTCCATCCCTTCCGCTCCCTGAATTGTCTCAATGCCATCGGGTTGTATTTAACAAGATCTTTCAACAAGAACTGTCGCTCAAGAGTGAGTGATCTCGACGGCCGCCACTCTCGGAAACCATTGAATCCAGTTAGATTGACGAACCTATCTTCCCAAATTTCTTTCTTCTTCAACCTCTCAAGTCTGACAACTCTGGTATCACCCTCTCGGCCATCATTCGGGATCTCATCCACATCCACTATAGTAGCTGGTGCGTCGGGGGCATGTGTAGATGAAGGCTCCGAAGCCTGACTGTTACCTTCCGACCCTTTAGAAGTGCTCTCAGAAGAGGTAGGCTCGTTTCTCAGTTGGTATCTGTCCTGAAGCGGCTGTGGATGTGATTGCACAGCAAGCTGCTCTTGCACTGAGTTGCCCTCCGATGCTTCCCTAGACGGAGCATATGAACTTGACTCGGAGGGTTCCAGTTGTCTACTTCGGCCTGCTGTGACTTTCTTACTGAATATTGTTTGGAGGGCGGGGTGTAAATTGCTTTTGCCTCTGCCCTCTGGAAGGTTCACCCCTCCCCTTTGATGTATCACCATGACCACGGTATCTAATCATTTTCTACAACAAATGGCAGCAGGAGTCAGTTCTAATTTAATTGCAGATAAACAGAAAGTCACAGAACAAAACATATTGTAGGATGGGGAAATTCGGTCCGCACAATTGCTTGTGTGGCCGCAGGTTGGGTTGTGTGGACCGCACAATTTGAAAGTGCGGTTGCAAATATGAAACTATGGTCTGCACAATTTTTAGTGCGACCACACATCTGAAGTGCGAACCGCACATTTTTGAGTGCGTCCGTACAGTGAATACCTTAAAAATGGCAACTCTCTAAAGACATAGAATGCCCTGATCTGCAGCCACACACATTTTTCTGCGGGCGCGATTGAATTTCTGCGGACCACACAATTTCAAGTGCGGTCTGCACTTTTCCTTAACCAAATTCTGTAAGCACATAATTCTGCGGACCACACAATTCCTTGTGCGGCCGCACATTTCAAAATTAAATCGGGCACAGTCCTATAAGGTTTCAATCTTTTACACAAATTGGGCATGGTAGTAGCAATTAAACATGATAAACCAAATACCCATTCCCCAAATAGCAACTAGGAGTTTACCTAACACACATTACACTCCTCATAGATATGAAATTGACAAATGGTCTAAAATAACTAATAAATTAGAAACTAACTAAGAAAATTGAAGAATTTTAGAAATGATTTGAACATACCAGTGATGAAGTGGTGTTAAGGAATGATCAAAGATGCTCAATTAAGTGGCAGATAATTGACTCAGTAGTGTGCAAGATTTTAGCCTTTGTTTTAATTTCTCAGAGAGTGTAAAGTCTCAACAGTAGCCTTAGGGCTACTATTTATATTATACCGGATTGGCTAAGGGTTCATGAAATGAGTGCGGCCGTAGAATTCCTTCTGTGGTCTGCACTCTATTATCTGTTATTCAATTTCCCTCTATTGATCTGCGGTCCACAGAATTATGTATGCGACCGCAAGTTTTGGTGCGGACCGCAGATTTTCTTATGTGGCTGCCCTTTGATCATTTCTCTGACAGACAAACTTCAGAGAGTTTGCAATTTCCATCTCAGTTTGTGCGGTCCGCACAAGAATTGTGCGACCGTAGTTGACTTCTGCTATAGCATTTAAAATTGTGCGGTCCGCACAATACATGTGCGGTCCGCACTTTTTCCATACTTAGCCAATTGTTCTGAGCATAGTTCCTGCAACACACTTCAAAACCAGTTAGTACAAAATAAGACCTATCTAAAGTAAAAAAAACATGGCCTGCCTTCCAAGAAGCGCCTGATTTAACGTCGCGGCACGACGCAAATTACCATCATTTGAAATGAATTACCGCCACGACGTGACCATCACCAACTTTTCCCAGATAATGCTTCACCCGGTGACCATTGACTCTAAACACCTCATCATTTTTATTCTTCAAGTCCAAAGCACCAAAGGGTGTCACACCCACAACCGCAAACGAGCCACTCCATTTAGACTTTAACTTTTCGGGAAACATCCGTAATTGCGAATTGAACAACAACACAAGATCACCCTCTTTAAACTCTTTGTTCCAAATGCACTTGTCATGAAGATATTTCATCTTCTCTTTGTATAAGGACGAATTTGTGTATGCATGATACCGGAACTCATCCAACTCGTTCAAATGTGCCACCCTTAAGTTGGCGGCGACATCCCACGCAAGATTCAACTTCTTTAAAGCCCACATGGCTTTGTGCTCAAGTTCCACCACAAGATGAGAGGCTTTTTGGAACACCAAATGGTATGGAGACATTCCGATAGGTGTTTTGTAAACCGTCCTATAAGCCCATAAAGCATCATCAAGTTTCTTGGACCAATCTGTCCGGTTAGCATTCACAGTTTTGGACAAAATGCTCTTTATCTCCCGGTTAGAGACTTCCACTTGACCGCTTGCTTGTGGATGATAGGGAGTTGTGACTTTATTAGTGACACCATACTTGGTGAATAAGGTGTTCAAAGCTTTATTGCAAAAATACGACCCCCCATCACTTATGATAGCCCTGGGAGTACCAAATCTTGTGAAAATAATTTTCTTCAAAAAAGCCACCACACTTCTCGCTTCATTGTTGGGTAGAGCAACAGCCTCAACCCATTTGGACACATAATCAATTGCGACCAAGATGTAGGTGTTTCTACAAGAACTCATAAAAGGCCCCATGAAGTCAATACCCTATAAATTGATATCATTCTCCAAAATAGTGGTGAGGGGAATTTCATTTTTCTTTGAGATTCCACCGGCCCTTTGACATTCATCACAACGCTTGACTAGATCACTTGCATCCTTGTAAAGGGTGGACCAATAGAAATCGCAATTTTGCACTTTGGCCACCGTTCTTGCTCCACCATGGTGACCACCATATGGCGAAGAATGACAAGTCCCAAGAATTTTAACTTGTTCCTCCTTCAGTACACATCTTCTAATTACTCCATCCGTACAAATTCGGAAAAGGTACCGTTCATCCCAATAATAGTCTTGACAATCTCATAGAAGTGCGGTCTGCACAATTCTGTGTGCGGCCGCACAATTCAAGTCCCAGAAATACCAATTCTCTGAAGTTTTGATCGGCGGTCGCACATATTTTTCTGCGGCTGCAGTTCAGTTTCTGCGGATCGCACAATTTTGGGTGCGGTCCGCATAATCAATGCACAGACTTTGCCCTCGCCTAAGGATTTGCGGACAGCCGCACAATTCAAAATTATACGGCACTGAACTTAGGGGTTTTTCAATTTAGCACAATTTGGATATGGTATTGGCAAATTAAACATGATGCACAGTTTACCCATCCCCCAATTAACAAGTATGAAGTTACCCACACTATTTTATGCACACATGATGATTCATTTTGACATTTAGGCCTAAAAATGATTAAACTAATAAAGAACAAAAAATAAGAAATTTGAAAGAATCTAAACATGAATTGAACATACTAGTAATGAATGATGCAGGGAAGAATCTAGGGTGATGAAATGAATGCGAGATGATTGAATCAATTTGAGTGCACTGTGCTTGCTTTGGTGTCAACTAGTCAGAGTGTGAAAGTTTTAAACAGTGGTAGAGGGTCACTATTTATAGTTGGCCGATTTTAAGGCAAGGATTAGCAGCTGAGTGCGGCCGCACAATTTTGTGTACAGTCCGCACTCTTTACCTGTCACCTGCTTCCCTCTTTATTGATCTACGGTCCGCACAATTCTTTGTGCGGCCACAAATCGGCCATTTCTCTTCAATTCAAACTTCAAAGAGTTTGCAATTGTGTGATCTCCAGTTGTGCGGTCTCATAATGAATTGTACGGCCGCAGACTCCCTTATGATATGGCCATCAAGATTGTGCGGTCTGCATAATAAATGTGCGATCCGCACTTTTTTCCACACTTAGCATTTTTCCTGAGCACAGTTCCTGCAAAGCACACTCATTCCTGCAATATACTTCAAAACCAGTTAGCACAAAACAAGACCTATCTAAAAAAAAGAAAAAGAAACGTGGGTTGCCTCCCAAGAAGTACCTGATTTAATGTCGCGACACGACGCAGATTACCATCAATCACTTGAAATGAATCAATGCCATGACGTGGCCATCATCAACCTTTCTTAAATAATGCTTCACCCGGTAACCATTGACTCTAAACACTTCATCATTTTTATTCTTCAAGTCTAATACACCAAAGGGTGTCATACTCACAACCTCAAATGGGCCACTCCATTTAGACTTCAACTTTCGCGTAAACATCCGTAACCAAGAATTGAACAATAACACAAAATGACCTTCTTTGAACTCCTTGTTCCGAATGTACTTATCATGGAGGTACTTCATCTCCTCCTTGTATAAGGAAGAACTTGTATATGCATGGTGCCGGAATTTATCAAGCTCATTCAATTGTTCCACCCTTAAGTTGGCGGCAACATCCCACTCAAGATTTAGCTTCTTTAATGCCCATATAGCCTTGTGCTCAAGTTCCACCGGAAGGTGGCAAGCTTTCCCGAACACCAACCGGTATAGAGACATCCCAATCAGTGTTTTGTAAGCCGTCCTATAGGCCCATAAAGCATCATCAAGTTTCTTCGACCAATCCGTCCGGCTGGCATTCACTGTCTTTCACAAAATACTCTTGATCTCCCAGTTGGAGACTTCCACTTGTCCGCTTGCTTGAGGGTGATAGGGGGTCATGACTTTGTGAGTGACACCATACTTGGTGAGTAAGGTATCAAAAACTTTGTTGCAAAAGTGCGATCCCCCATCACTTATAATGGCCCTTGGAATACCAAACCTTGTGAAGATGTTCTTTTTCAAAAATGCCACCACACTTTTAGCTTCGTTGTTGGGTAGAGCAACGACCTCAACCCATTTTGACACATAATCCACAACTACCAAAATGTAGGTGTTCCCACAAGAGCTTACGAACAGTCCCATGAAATCAATGCCCCACATATCAAAAATGTCAATTTCTAAGATGGTGGTGAGGGGCACCTCATTTTTCTTAGAAATCCCACCGGCCCTTTGACATTCATCACAATGCTTGACTAGATCACTTGCGTCCTTCTAGAGAGTAAGCCAATAGAATCCACAACTCAAAACTTTCGCCGCCGTTCTCGCTCCACCATGGTGACCACCATATGGTGAAGAGTGGCGAGCATCAAGAATTTATACTTGTTCCTCCTCCGGCACACATCTTCGAATTATACCATCGGTGCAAATCCGGAGGAGGTACGGTTCATCCCAATAGTAGTCAAGGCAATCCCATTTGAGTTTCTTCTTTTGGTTTGAAGAAAACTCATTCGGTATAATACCACTCATAAGATAATTTGCTAAGTTGGCGAACCATGGCATCATGATCATTGAAATGGCTAGAAGTTTCTCGTCAGGGAAGGAGTCATTTATTTCAAGGCCGTCATGTGGCCTCCCCTCCTCTTCCAAGCGAGACAAGTGGTCCGCCACTTGGTTTTCATTGCCTTTGCGGTCTTGGAATTCTATATCGACCTCTTGCAATAAAAGCACCCATCTCATTAAGCGCGCCTTTGAATATTTCTTGCTCATTAGGTACCAAAGCGCTGCATGATTCGTGTGGACAATTACCTTTGTACCCATTAAGTATGGGCGAAACTTCTCCATAGCAAAAACAATAGCAAGGAGCTCTTTTTCGGTCACAGTGTAATTGACTTAGGCATCATTCATGGTTTTACTAGCATAGGAGACCGGATGAAAGATCTTGTTGACACGTTGCCCCAAAACTACTCTAATCGCCATATCACTAGCATCACATATGAGCTCAAAAGGCAAGCTCCAATTCGGGGCGGTGATGATAGGAGTAGTTGTCAATTTAAACTTGAGAAATTCAAATGCCTTCATGCAATCCTCATTGAAATGGAATTTGGCATCTTTCTCCAAAAGCTTACACAAGGGGTTCACCACTTTGGAAAAATCCTTTATGAAATGCCGGTAGAACCCCATATGACCCAAGAAACTCCTCACTCCCTACACGGATGTTGGAGGTGGAAGTTTATAAATCACCTCTATTTTTGCCTTGTCGACCTCAATGCTATTCTTTGAAATTTTGTGGCCAAAGACAATGCCTTCCTCAATCATGAAATGACATTTCTCCCAATTGAGTACCAAGTTCATCTCTTCACATCTTTCCAAGACCTTATCCAAATTTATCAAGCAATGATCAAAAGAATTCCCGACCACTGAAAAGTCATCCATGAAGACCTCAAGGAAATCCTCCACCATGTCCGTGAATATAGCCATCATACACCGTTGAAAAGTCGCCGGTGCATTGCATAAACCAAATGGCATCCGCGAGAATGTGAAAGTACCATAGGGACATGTGAAAGTAGTCTTCTCTTGATCCTCCAGAGCAATAAGAATTTGATTGTAGCCGGAATACCCATCAAGGAAACAATACAAAGCACGGCCGGCCAACCTATGAAGCATTTAATCAAGGAAGGGAAGTGGAAAATGATCCTTCCTTGTGACTTTGTTGAGCTTGCGATAGTCCATACACACTCTCCACCCGGTCACTGTTCTTGTAGGAATAACCTCGTTCTTGTCATTGGTGACCACCATCATACCCCCTTTCTTTTGGATACATTGCACCTGAGAGGTCCATGAACTATCAAAAATAGGATAAACAACCCCGACATCCAACCACTTTGTGATCTCCTTTTTGACCACCTCTTACATTGCTTCATTTAGTATTCTTTGATGTTCAATGGAGGGTTTGGCATCCTCCTCGAAAATAATCTTGTGCATGCAAAAGGCGGGGCTTATACCCCGAATATCCGTCAATGTCCATCTGATAGCTTTCTTCCTCTTTGTAGCACCGCCAATGTGGAGTCTACCTGCACGTTAGTCAAACAAGAGGAAAGAATAACCGGTAAAGTAGAACAAGGGCCAAGGAATTCATACCTGAGATGTGTAGGCAATGGCTTTAACTCCAAAATGGGAGGCTCCTCGATTGAGGGCTTTGTTGGAGGAGTCTTCCGATTTTCAAAATCCAAGGACAATTTGCGGGGTTCATAAGTGTAACTTGCAATGCATTCACACTTTCCACATAGCCATCCTTCTCATCATCATCAAGGTTGAGAAAAATGGCTTCCAAAGTATCATCCACATTCATCATGGAACTAGTACCATCAATAATCACATCAGTTACCAAGTCCACAAACGAACAAACTTCATTGCTATTCGGTTGCCTCATAGATTTGCACACATGGAAAACCACTTTTTGATAACCCACCCGGAAAGTGAGCTCACTGGCTTCCACATCAACAAGAGCCTTCCCCGTAGAAAGGAAAGGTCTCCCTAGAATAATAGGCACCTCATAGTCTACTTCACAATCAAGAATCACAAAGTCCGTTGGCAAGATGAATTTACCAACACGAACCAACACATCGTCAATTATACCCAATGGCCTCTTCATAGTACGATCCGCCATTTGTAACCTCATAGATATGGGCCTTGGTTGTCCAATTCCCAAAGTCTTGAAACCGAATAGGGCTTCAAATCGATACTTGCCCCAAGATCACAAAGAGCTTTTGCAAAGTCGGCGCTTCCAATAGTACAAGGGATTGTGAAAGCGCCGGGATCTTCCAATTTAGGAGCCATTGAGTGCCCAATTGCACTCACTTGATGTGTCATCTTTATAGTCTCACAATTCATCGACCTCTTCTTTGTCACCAAATCCTTTATAAACTTTGCATAATCGGGCTTTTGCTCCAAAGCCTCAACCAATGGCACATTAATAGATAGGCTTTTCATCACGTCAATGAACGTTTTGAATTGGTTCTCGCCATTTTTCTTGGCAAGCCTTTGAGGGTATGGAGGAGGAGGCCTTGGCATTGGTGCCTTAGCCTTTAGCACTACCGGCTCATGTATGTATTCAATGTGCTCCCTAGACGGGTTCACTTCTTCTTGAGTCTCCTCCATATTGTCATCAATATCCATAAGCTTCATCATTGGCTTGCACCAAATTGTTTGGAATCTCATCTTATTGAATCACTTGTTCATCATCCACAATTTTTCTTTGACTTGAGGTGGTTGCATCCCCACCTTTTCTACTCCTTATAGTTACGGCCATGGCATGTCCCGTGTTATTACCACCCTTTGGGTTCACCACCGTGTCACTTGGTAGTGACCCCTTAGGATGAGTGTTCAAAGCTTGCGAGATTTGCCCCAATTGAATTTCCAAATTGCGAATTGAAGTGTTGTGAGAGGCTAGTTGAGCATCAGAGTCGGCATTCTTCTCCATCATTTGTTTGAACATATTCTCAATTCGCCCTATCTCATTGTTGGAAGATCTAGGACCATGGGAAGGATAAGGAGGCGGGTTGCTTGGTTGTTGATACATCAGGAGTCTTTGAAAGCCCGACCCCCGATTCCATTGGTATTGCTCCATCCCTATTGGTTGTTGCCTCCCTAATATCCTTGACTATTGCCTCCCTAATTGCTTTGGTTGTTTTGACCAGTCCATTTTCCTTGATTGTTTTGATTGTTCCAATTACCTTGGTTGTTACCACCACTCCAATTGCCTTGGTTGTTTGAGTTCCAATTCCTTTGATTACCTTGAGATCGCCATTGTTGTTGATTCGGGCCTTGAGAGTTATTTCTTTGCCCTTGAAAGTTGTTCACATATTATACTTCCTCCTCTTGTTCATTGTAAGATTCATCTTAGTCAAACCCACTATCTTCTTGCACATATTGTTCTGCACGGTTTTGCACTTGTTGACCCTTTTGCCTTCTCTTGTTTACCATCATATTGACACCCTCCATTGCATTTACTTGCTTAGAACCTTGAACTTGTTGAAGTTGAGCTTTAGCTAATTGATTCATTGTAGTGGTCAACTCGGCAATTGCTTGCCCATGATCATGCAATTCTTTATGTAGGTGAATCACATTTGGATCACCTTGAGGAACATTTGCTCTACTTTGCCATACCGATGAAGTATCTGCCATCTCATCTAAGATCTCACAAGTTTCGGCATATGGTGTTGTCATGAAATTTCCACCAGCATGTTAGTTGACCACGCATTGATTGGTAGTGTTGATTCCCCTATAGAAAGTCTGTTAAAGCCTCTGTCATGTCATTATTCGGGCACTCTTTCACAATAGTTCGGTACCTCTCCCATATCTCATGCAAAGGCTCATTGGGTTCTTGTTTGAATGCTAGAATCTCGTCTCTAAGAGTAGCCATATGCCTAGGAGAAAACATTGTTCATCCTTTCGAATTTATCTTATAATAAATATACTCTCATTCCGGAGGTACATAAGAAAAAGTCCTCCTTTCTTGTGGAGCGGGCCGAACGCCTCGGCAGGATAGATGCATCTATGGATTATGCCGCACGTCCCTCGGCAGTATACACGACACTCTGGATCGAGCCGAACGACTCCAGCAGAAATCGTGCTTAGTAATAATAATTACACGATACTTTGATAGTTTATTTTAGCTTGTGAAGCTAATTGAAATTTGGAAATTATTGGAATTTAAAGAATTTATTTATCTGTGCTTGTTAAGGAAATTATTGTTATTTCTGTAAATGAGGAAAATTAATAAATTAAAAATTTATTGGAATTGAAGGAATTTATTTAATATATTAAAAATTATTGCATTTGAAGGAATTTAATTATTTCTGTTGGTTAAAGAAAATTATTGTAAATTCTATAAATCATGTTGATCTAGATATTGCTATTTTTTATTTATTTATTTATTATTATTGACTCTTAGTGAGTGTCAGAGTCGGCTATCTCGTCTCTACCTCTTCGAGATTAGGCTTGATACTTACTGGGTACACGTTGTTTATGTACTCATGTTGCACTTGCTGCATATTTTATTGTGCAGGTATATATATGTCTAGCTGTCTTGTGGGCACAGAGGTGTGGTTAAAATGTGGGGACTTAGGTGAGCTGCATTCTGTATTACGATCCGCAACTAATAGAGTCTCCTTCAGAGTTATTATATATATATTTTTTCTGTCTAATCTGTATTCCGGACAGATACTGTATTTTATTTTAACTCCCTAGTAAATGCTCATGCACTTGTGACACCGGGTTTTGGGATGATTATACGTTGCACTGAATTGGAAATTTTTTAAAGATATTATTACGTATTTTGTAAACATCATCTTCTGCTATTTAATTGAGGGGAACAACTATAACTTCAAAAATATTAAAATGAGAATTTATTTAGTATTTATTGTTGGTTTGCCTGACAACGGTGTCCGACGCCATCACGACCTTTATGGATTTTGGGTCGTGACATAAATCTAATTATAATTATTATTTTATTATAATATTTAACCACAAAATCGACCGGTATGTGGTGCAAGTTAATTAAAAAGTTTTGATTAAGGTTTAAATTAAGAAAGAAAGCATATATTAAGCGTGCAAAATGATAAGAATAAAATATTTTGATAAGTAATTAATAAAAGAATATTATTAAACGTTTTATAATTTAGTTTCCGATCGACCTCGGTCGGTATTTGTGAGGTCAAATGGTCAAATATCTTTTTAACAATACCGACTGAAATCGCTCGGAAATCGGCCAGAAATCTGTTAATTAGACCAGACCACACGGGTTTCTTCTCTATTTTTATCTTTTCACTTTCTCTCTTCTATCTCTAGTCCATCTCCCTTCCCCACGGATTTTTGGCCTAATCCCACCCAAAATCAAGTCACCCATCCCCAAAATCGAAACCCAACCTCTTCTCTCACGTCTGCACCCCCAACTGCCGCCACTACTGTTCCACGCCTCCACCACCACCACTGCTGCGCCGCCACCACCACCACTGCCATTTTTCCTCCTCGGCGGCACCACCACTGCCATTGTTGTTCAAGGTTTGTAATCTACCTTATTAGCTTTTTAATTTTTAATCTTTGGAATATAGTTTTATGCAAAATTTTAGGAATTTATTCTATTTAGGATTTCTGTGAGTAAATAGGATTTTTGAACTACATTACATTTAGATTTAGAATTGAACTACCTAAAATTACAATTTTTGGGGGGTTTTTTAGTTTGAACTACATTAGATTTA
The DNA here is from genome assembly GCF_000715075.1 of Nicotiana tabacum. Taxonomy (NCBI): domain Eukaryota; kingdom Viridiplantae; phylum Streptophyta; class Magnoliopsida; order Solanales; family Solanaceae; genus Nicotiana; species Nicotiana tabacum. Next base: position 148,657,424 of record NC_134096.1, on the reverse strand, counting down.
GAATTAAGGTATAAATTATGAACTTAAGGTATAAATTATTAACTACTTTAAATTATGAACTTATAGTTCTTAATAGAACTCAAATTAATTCATTTAAATTATTTAATATATAAATTAATTTAAGGTATAAATTATTAACTTAAGATATAAATAACGAACTTCCTTAAATTATGAACTTATGGTTCTTAATAGAACTCAAATTAATGCATTTAAATTATTTAATATATAAATTATTTTAAGGTATAAACTATGAACTACAATATCAATTAATCTAATTGAGTTAGTCTAATTAAATTAGTCTAATTAAATGGCTTAACTAATTCATTGTCTAGCGAGTCTAATTATATGATTAATGATAGGGTTAGAATAATAAATTGCAAGGATAAATCAATCTTATTATATGGACTTTTAAATAAATTATATCAAACTTAAAATAAATTACAAGGATATATATGAAACTAATTCAATCTAATACTAAGTGTAACGATACAATCTAAGCTAATTGAATTCATTTATGGATATATATGAACTTTTAAATTACTTATTATAATTGAATTTTAAAAGAACTTATTTAGGGATATATGTGAACTTTCAAATTACTTCTTATAATTGAATTTTAAAAGAACTTATTTAGGGATATATGTGAACTTTCAATTTAATATAACATGCAATTTTATTTGTTCTCTGTGTAGATGGAATATCATAGTTGGATGTATAATAGGAATTATCCTAATCGTCGTCTTTTAGGGAGGAATTTATAGAAGGGGTTAATGAATTTATTAGGAATGCAATGTCACTTTAACCATTTCAAATCGAAGGGATGATTAGGTGTCCTTGTGTGAAGTGCATGTGTTTGTATTTTTTTTGGATCGGAGGATGTTAAGACTTATATTTATAAAAAAGAATTTATGGATAATTATTTTGTATGGACTAGTCATGGAGAGGTTGATAGTAGTGATGGTGTATTTCATAACATAGTTATTGGTAAAAGTAGTAGGTGGGTGGGGAATAACGTTCAACATCCTAGATACCATGAAATGGTTGCGGATGCTTTTAGGATGCACTTCGTGTTTGAACCCCATTAAAGTGTTGAACAAGCTCCTAACGAAGAGGAAAAATATTTTTATGAACAGTTAGAGACTGCTACTTGTCCACTAAGTGAAGGGAGTATGCACTCTCAGTTGTTTGTTGAGGTTAGATTATTAAGTATCAAATTAGATACCAATATTTCTCAAGCGGGAATAGATTCTTTCAATTGGCTTTATGAGTGAACTAGTTGATCCAACTTTCAACATACCTGAAGATTTCTATAAGGCTAAAAGATTAGTTTCTAAGTTAGGACTCTCGTCTATGAGAATCGATTGTTGTGAAGATGGTTGCATGTTGTATTATAAGGGTGATGCAGATTTAGAAATTGGTAAATTTTGTGAAAAATCTCATTTTAAGTGGGTTTCCAGCGGGAAGAAGGTTGTTGTGAAGTCGATACATTACTTACCTCTTATTCCTAGATTAAAGAGGTTGTACGCATCGATGAGTTCCGCTCCTCATATGAGATGGCACTATGAAAATAGAAGGCCGCCTGGTGTTATGTGTCATCCTTCAGATGGGGAAGCTTGGTAGCATTTTGATAGGACGTATCACGATTATGCTAGTGAACCGAGGAATGTTTGGTTGGGTTTGTGTGCTGATGGTTTCACACCATTTTTTGTTTCTGCAACACCATAGTCATGCCGGCCAGTCTTTGTTACGCCGTATAATCTTCCGCCTGAAATGTGTATGGATAGTCCATATATTTTCTTCAAATCATGTGTTGCTAAATCATTTGTAAAGGATGTATCCATTCGAGAGGTAATGATCAAACCTTGATTTATTCTTGTAATTTTCTTTAACATTATCGTCTAATAAGTGACAATGTGCAGGACTATCGGCAAGTGTAAATAATTTATTAATCAGAGGAATAAGATTGAAGGATTCATATGCGAAGAAAATATATGGACTAGTCATACACATTTCAGGCGGAAGATTATATGGACTTATCCCTCTGTTTGAAGCTGATTTGCGGATGGATAAGGCTGATTGGTTGGTTCTAATCAAAACTAAGCCTATTGGTAGGGTGGAAGTTGAAAATATGCTAGATGTTCCTTACCAAAATGATACCTCAAGTGTTACCCAAACGGTGGATGATCAGTTAGAAAATGACTTGAAGCATCCTTAACCCATATTAGAAGAAGTTGATATGGAGGAAATTACAATCATAGAAAATGAGGACGAATAATCACCTAATGAAAATGAAATAAGTAAAGAGGAAGAATTTTCGGATGAGGAATGATACTTCGAAGACGACTAGCATATTAGTTGTTTCAAGTGCTCTCAACATATATAGATTTATATTCTCAATTCTTACATTTTCTTTAATTTATGCACATGACCGGTAGGGGTCGAGGTAGGTCTAGGAAGGATAAGAGGCCTATTGATCATGATGATAGTACTACACCCTCGCTTCCTTCCACTCCACACTTGCATCCCTCTGCTGCTGATGGCCGGCAACAATCTTCTAGGAAGACATCTTTTCTACCACATCCATCTACTCATCAGACTACCTACCATTCCCCCTCCCAGCAGTATTCTTACCATTCTCCACCACAGGGCTATACCCCGCTTCCTCCACATAATTCTGCATATAGTTACATTGGTCCATCGAGTCACCAGTCACAGGCCATGTGGTGATACACCCATCATCTGCTCCATTTGCTTCATCACCAGCTGGATCACATCCATCTAGATTTCAGCCAGTCGGATCATAACAGAGGTCTGGATCGCAATAGGGGTCTAGATCACAGCAGGGGTATGGATCACAACCATCTTCATCAGTGACCCCGTCTCCCTCTCCACGGAGTTCATCCCCTAACATTTCTAGACTTCGCATTCGGGATAGTAGCGCTGAGCCAGATGCCTCCCCTTTTGCACACGCTTCAGATTCATCGGAGGAATATAATCCAGAGGAAGTGCGGTATGATTATTATCATAGGATGATCATTAGGCCTGAGGGCAATGGATAAGATTTATTTATTACTTCTTTGTTTTTGCTGAATTATAATAGCTAGTCTTGTTTATTTAATGTAATTGCTATGTTGCAGGTTCATACCTAATTATCAGACTACAAAGATAATCACTGAAGCTCTTGGCCGGTTGTATGATGCACCCTATGCGACTTGGAGTGACTTTCCACCGGAGCTCGTAAAGCAAATTTTCAACCATTTTAAGGTTTTAATACAATTCTTATCTATTTAAGCATTATATTATCAATATTTTTATCTAACATTACACACTTCATTTGCAGACTAAGTGTGCCTAGGAGTACCGGCATAACAGTGCCATTCTTGCAAATTTTGAGTTCAAATGCCGTGAGAGACTATCTGATTCCTTCTATTGTGCTCGGAAGAAGAGCAAGAAGCCTTCATGGGTTCTACCGCACATATGGGAGGATTTGCTGAGGCAGTGGACCACTGAGAAGTTCGAGAAGAAGAGTGAACAGGGAAAAAAGACTCGAGCATCTGAGAAGGGTGGCTTCTTGCACTGTGTGAGAGCAAAAAGCATGGGGACTGCGAGGAGACCACTGGTAATTCCTTCAAATATTTAATTCTATATATATCAAACTTTATTTATATAGTTTAATTTAGTTAACATATTTTATTATATTTGTAGGAAAAAAAATATGGGAAGAGGATGACTCATGATGAGTTCTTCATGGAGACTCACATCCGGAAGAAGAAGGCACCGACAGATCCAACTAGATGGATCGAGGACGGGGATGAGACTACATATGTAAGTTTCATAACTACTATAACTTGAAATTAATGTTTATAATATTATATAGTTAATAATATTTTATCTTCTAAATAAAGGGTCGCTACAAGATTAATGTGGAGAAGTACACTCAGGGCTTGCCACCGAATGAGCAAGGCGAGCGACCACCCGTTTCAGACGAAGAAGCGCAAAATATATGGTTGGATGTTGTCGGTGGTCCTAAAAAGGGGATAGCATACGGACTTCCAGAGAGATCATTTCGGCGCTACAGGGCTGGATTGCAAAGTATAGGGACTTCCGCCCAAGGCGAGGCAATTGATAGGTCGACTATCTCATCTATGGAGAAGAAGATCGCAAAGCTGACATCAAAGCTTGAAGAGACAAAGTCTAGATAACAAAAGAGAGATAGACAATTTGATACCCTCCAAGTTCAGCTAGAAATGAGGGACCAACAATTTAATCTCCTTCAAGGTCAGCTGGCCAATCTTCTTACTAGTGGTGCTTTTCCCATTCCCCGGTCTCATGAGCCTTCCCCAGATGCTAGATCTTCTCGTCGTGATCCTTCGAACCATGCCGATGATGAAGCTTCTAGTAGTGAAGATGGAGGTGATGCAATACAAAATACTCATTGAATGGTGTGTATTGCTAAACACATTTTTGAACTTGTGAATATTTAGTTGGGAATAGTTTTGAGTGTTGATTGTATTGTTGATATTATTTTGTTATTGAACATTTGTATTGTTGTTGTTGTGGTTGTTGCTGGTTAATTGTTGTTGTTGTTGTTGGTTAATTGTTATTGTTGTTGTGGTTGTTGTTGGTTAATTATGGTTGAATGGAAGCACTATAATGCTCCCATTATAGGATGGATATTGGTTGTAATTGGCAGGTGGTGTAGCTTAAAAGTAAGCATATTCTGTCAGGTTTTTACCCAGAAAACCGACCGATTTCGGTCGGAATTCTCATACAAAAAAACCCAGAAATTCATATTTACCGATCGACGTCGGTCAGAAATTTCAATTTGAAATCTGCAGACTTTTAACGTCGGTCGGAAATTTATTATTTTTATTTATTTATTATTTTATTCTTTCTACCAAATTCGGTCGGTATATTAAAATTTAGAAATGAATATAAAATTATTACATATTTATGATTCCGACAGAAGTTGGTCGATATTATGAAAAATAAATAAATAATAATTTAAATAATATCGACCAATATCGGTCGGTATATTTATTTTTGTCAGTCAAAGCGGTAAACCAACGGTTGAATTAATCGATCGACTGCAGTCGAAAAATTTCGACCGCTTTCGGTCGCAACGCCTTAACGACCATTATTCTTCTGACGAATTAAAAGCGGTCGGAAATCGATCGCTTTTCCTTTAATTCCGACCAATATCAGTCGGTATTGGTGGACAAAATTTGGCAGTTTTCTAGTAGTGAAAAGACACGCCTCTTTCTCTTTCTCTTTCTCTAATTGTTTTCACACGTATTATTACTAATAATACCATTTTCTAATTTATTCGTTTTCTTGAAACTGCTTACTAATTGCTTCGTTACCGTTTACTCATACGTTTCAACTTCTCACACATCTTGGTATTCCAAAACTACTCATATCTTATTTAACAATTTCCATGGTTATATTTCTCTCTGTTTTCTTCGTTCCTCTCTCTTGCTTTCCACGCTATTATTGCTTCACGACAACGTCCTTCCTTCTTAAGAATAAACGCTTATGCTCTGATTCATTCATATTTCTATTTTTGTTTTATGCCAGGTTGGTTAGAACTTTTATTCTCTTTAGTTTTCACAGCATTGTATTTACCACGTAAGTACATCCCGCTTCTTCTAAATTTGTGCTCTGCTGCGTATGTGGGAAAAGGCGTTTGCCATTTGGGGTTTATCTTTAGAATTATATAGGAGTATTTGAAGTGCAGTTTTCCCCATCATTTGTCCAACAGTGTCTGTCCGTATTACTTTTGGTTTTTTCGTTCTTTTCTAAACCTGACTTGCATTTGAAAGGAATAAGAAGCTTTTGACTTTGATTGGAATAAACTGAGTTGTATGCTTCAGTGGAATACTTTTGAAATTCATGTCTATTGACATCAAGGTCTACACCGTTGGCATTGGGTCTGCACCATGTGAAGAAAAGCCAGGCCTTTGGAATTTTTTATGTTTATAATTTTCTTTGTTTATGTATAATATTGTTAAACATTCTTACCGATGTACTTTTTTTCAAATCATCTTTTCCTTTACATGCATGAAAGTAAATTCTGTTTTTTGTTGTTTTCCCATTGGGAGCATATTATCTGTCTATATATATATATATGGCAAACTTGAATATTTAATTTGGTAATAATATTTTGCTCTGTTTCTGTTATTAGTAGTGCGATAATGATATAGAACTTTTGACTTTGTGCGTTCAATTTGCTGTGGCCATTATTATAGCTGATTCATGAACACTGAAACTATATTCAGAGAATTATGCAAAGAGAGGCTGCCTTCCTGTTGTTCAGATTTATCGGAGAAATTTGTTGTTATTTTGAAGAAAATTTGAAGGATCGTTACTAAAGCATGGTGAGCATTTCACATCAAAGCTCAAACACGTGACTTTGTGCATCTAAATCTTTTTGCTTCTGCTTATGTGGCATACGTTTTCTTTTCTTTCCCTGAAATGTTTGAACACTTCTACAGAATGGAAATGATTCATGCATCATCATAGATTTGTATAGAAATGCTACTTAAAATTCTCATTCATGTATGCGAGTCGACCTTCAAAAATCATTTCAATTGACTTGATTTAAATTACATGAGTATGTGCAAGAATATTGCTGTAGAAATGCAGCACACTTTTAAGAATGTTTGTGATACTCCTTTTGCCTATTAAGGAAGCAATAGGTATTGTGACTTACTAGAATTACCTAAACTAGGTAGTCAGATATTTAGAACTATTAATTAAAAGGCTGATATAACTTCCAGAAACTTAGATGTCTTCGTAAAAGGATGATATAGCTTCCAGGAACTTAGATGTCTTCGATAAAGCAAATGTTGAGCAGTAGTAGAGCTCAAGCAGTGCATTAATGATGAATTGCTGAACAAGAAAGAATTAGAGAGGAGAGGAAGAGAGATTTTATTGATATTTAATTCATGTATAGTGATACATGTACGATGTATTTTTAATACAATTGGAAATGAAAATATCTGTAGACTTGATACAATTTCATCCAATTAACTTCTAACTAAAATTGAAAATATTGACCGTGGCCAACTAACTCAACTAGCTTCCTAAAATTTCTGCTCATCCACTATCTTGATTCATTGATTTTAGCGTTTGCGGGTGTACTAAGTTTTTCGGTTTATGCTTTTGGTCATACTGATTCTTATTGCTGTTACTGTCTGTGTGACCATTATGTGACAAACCTAAATGCTTAGAATTGCCAGTGAAATTCCTTTTTCTCAGCCATCTCCACTACTGTCTATGTCTAATTGTACTCAAAATATTACAATTGTATTAACGATAATGTGTCAAGGTTCTTCCATATACTGATTTTGTATGTCGGCTTAGGTTTCTTTGCAGTGAGTACAACTACCCATTAGACCATTTCTCCCATATAATCTATTGCGTGTCTGAGTTCTAACGAAATATCATGGCATCTCGTGTTGTTTCATGTTGTTTCTAATCAACTATGTCCTTTTTGTCATTTAATTTGGGAGTTGGATATTTGGGCTCAAATTTGTTTGAGAGGAGGATTTATAAACATCGAATGACGACCAACATTTTGACAAAGAAGTGTAGGAGTAGGACTGACACCGCTCCTTCATTTTCTTGATATCTGGAAGTAAAGTACTGAAAAAATCTCAAGAACGATGCATCATTATGGGATTCAGTAACGATTGTTGTAGATACCGCTGTATTGGTAGAAATAAATAATACACGTGAAATTATATGTGGCTAGCAAGGCATGATACGTGGATCACTAAGAAGATGACAAGTGGAGTGTAATAATTAAAAGATGCATGAGTTACAAGAGGTACGAACAAATCACTCACGAGATGAAAGGTTGCAGTTGCTCGAGCCTAAATTGTTCAATGAAGAGATACGGATGAAATGAATCAAGATAATAAAATGGGAAGATTCACGAACCTCTAATTAATAAGGAAGAAGAATCGGAACCGTTACAGAATCTTCATGGACAGTTACGATTGCCAATTATAATGGTTCATTTAATGTCATTAATGCTCATAATGACTCAGACATAAAAGGAATGAAACGTTATATTTGTAAACCTCTATATAAGGAAAGAGAATTTCACTTGTAAAGGCACGTTCTGATTCTTACTGGAATACAATTACTTTCTTTTGTTTTCAATCAATTATTTTCTTATTTCTTGTCACGTTTAATTCCTTTCATATAATTGAGAAAGTACGGAATTTCTTGGTTATCAGTAACCCGAGTTCTTCTAAAAATAGGCTTTGACCGAGACTCTTTTTTTTTGGTTAAACAAATTGTTATGTTACCGGGAATCTGATAATCTTTTTACTTTCCAAATCTTTCTCTCTCATAACCAAATCATGTCAACTGTCAATGACAACAACCAACAGGTAAAAGGAACTCCAGTTCTATCACCTCATGGATCTCCACGCACTTCTCGAGAAGGAACACCTGAAAGATCTGCTACTCACACGAATGAACAACATGGAGATGAGCAGACCGTTGAGCAGGATGCTGTAAAACAGTTGATCGCTGAACACGTGAATAATGCTCTCCAAGCTTTCGTGAGGGGATTGTCAACTGTACCACCAACTCCTCCCCCAAATAATACTGCAACTGTGGAAATTCCACGCTCAGGGCTTGCTAATTCAGGAAGCGGGGGAACTCCCAATGAGTCACGTGATGGGAGACTAGGTACACCAAATAATTATGATTTACAAACTTTACTACTAACTTTGCAGAAACAGGTGAAAGAACAAAACGACAGCATTGAGAAAATACCTGGCATACCACCTGTGATTCAGGGAGTGGATATCGACAAATATTCGCAACAACCCTAGAAACCAAGTGCGGCTCCATTGCCTATTGCCAAGAAGTTCAAAATACTTGACATCCCAAAATATAATGGAACAACCAATCCACGTGACAATATCACTGCATTCACCACAGGAGTAAAAGGCAATGATTTAACCAAGCAAGAAATTGAGTCAGTGTTGGTCAAAAAGTTTGGAGAAACACTCACGAAAGGGGCGTTAATATGGTATTCTCTTTTACCTAAAAATTCGATTGACTCTTTTGCTGAGCTTGCAGATTTATTTATAAAAGCACACCCGGGGGCTCAAAAAGTTGAAAAAATAATGGAAGATATCTTCAAAGTGAAGAAAGGAGATACAGAATTACTCAGAAAATTTGTAGATAGATTCCAACGTGAAAGAATGATGCTACCAAGAGTACCTGATAATTGGGCAACCATGGCGTTCGCGAGTAATCTAAGCGAAAAAAGTTCAGAAGCCACGAGGAGGCTCAAAGAAAGCTTACGAGAATTCCCTGCCATAACATGAAATGACGTATATAACAAGTATAGTACCAAGCTGCAGATCGAAGAAGACATCGTTGCTCATTCAAAGGTTGATGAGAGAACATGATCGAGGCGGTCGGAATCTGAAAAGAGGTCCGGTAAAAATAGGTACGAGCTTTATATGGGGACCCTTAGGGCGAGACACACGTTCCAAGCCAGAAAATGTATGATCTGACCATAGATTGAGGAACAGAGATTCAGGTTCATCATCATCTAGGTTCAGAAAAGATCGAGATATGCGTGATATCGATACCAACGCAAAGGCAAGGATTGGAGACTATAGTTTCAATATCAGTACTTCTGAGTTGGTAGCTGTTTTAAGGAGTATGGGAGATAAGGTGCGATAGCCAAATGAAATGAGATCAAACCCAAACAGAAGAAATCCAGATTTCTAGTGCGAGTTTCATAATGACCACGGCCATAGAACATCAGATTGCAGACTGTCACAAGGTAAGGTAGAACATTTCTTGAAGCAGGGATACTTGACAGACCTGTTAAGAGAAAAAGGTTTACAGTCTTACATGAAAAATATACAAGAACCTCCAAAACCTCCATCTCCAAAGAGAACAGTGAACGTGATAAGCGGGGGAGAAGAAGTCAACGGTGTAACGTACACAACTGCGAAAAAGACGGCGAAATTCACAATAACCCACGAAAAGCGAGTTCGACAAACCTTGGAAGAAGATAGCATAACATTTAATGATGTAGATGCGGATGGCTTAATGATTCCTCACAATGATGCACTGGCAATATCTTTACTTATACATGATACTAATGTAAAATAAGTTTGGATTGATCCAGGTAGCTCCGTGAATATTATCTTATTGAGAGTGGTGAACGAAATGCAAATTGGCGACGAGATGATACCAAAAGCACGTTCCTTATCTGGATTCAACAATTCAACCGTTATTACGAATGGTGAGATAATGTTAACTATATTCACGGAAGGAGTCATCAAAGAGATAAAATTTCAAGTAATAGACACGGACATGGCCTATAATGTAATTCTTGGGAAGCCATGGATTCATGACATGGATGATGTGTCGTTTACGTTACATCAAGTTATTAAGTTTTCTTCAAAATGTGGAATTCAACAAATTCGAGGAGATCAACAAACTTCTAAGAATATCAATTCAGTGGTGCAGTCACACAAAGAAAGCATTGATACAAATGAGGATTTCGTGGAAGACGTGGTAAATCAAATCTCATCTGAAAATGTACCAAAGCAAATTGATATAGATTCGAGACTGGATGTAATTCAAGAACTAGAGGAGAATAAAAATATCAAAGCAACAATTGAGGAGCTCGAAGCTGTTGTGCTATCCGAAGAATGGCCAGATCGAAAAGTTTATATTGGAGCAAAGTTGAGCCCAAGAATGAGAGGTAAGTTAGATGGATTTTTAAAAGCTAATGCAAATTGTTTTTCTTGGTCGTATTCGGATATGACAGGTATACCTCCAGAGGTGATGACTCATAAATTGAATGAAGATCCATCATACGTACCTGTCAAGCAAAAAGAAGATGAAGCAATGTTCATTCAAAAATCAAGTGATTCATGATGAGATACAAAAACTATTAAAGATCGGTTCAATACGTAAGGTAACTATCCTAATTGGTTAGCTAATACTGTGATAGTTCCAAAAAAGAACGGTAAATGACGAGTTTACGTTGATTATACTGATCTAAATAAAGCTTGTCCAAAAGATTCATTCCCTTTACCGCATATAGATCAGTTGATTGATTCTACCGTATGTCATGAGCTATTGAGTTTTTTAGATGCGTATTCAGGTTACAATCAAATAAAAATGGACCCTTTAGATAAAGAAAAAACTTCATTTATTACGGACAGGGGGACTTATTGAAATAACGTCATGCCTTTTGGTTTGAAAAACGCTGGAGCCACATATCAAAGGTTGGTGACCAAGATGTTTCAAGAACACCTGGGAAAGACTATGGAAGTATATATTGATGATATGCTAGTCAAATCTGCACGAGAGGAAGATCATTTTAAAATCTTTCAAATACCTACGAGATCCTCCGCAGCTATAATATGAAATTGAACTCAGAAAAGTGTGCCTTTGGCGTAGCTTCAGGTAAGTTCTTAGGTTTTCTTGTATCTAATAGATGTATTGAAGTAAACCCTGCACAGATCAAAGCTATTGAAGAAATTCCCGATATACTCACGAGCAAAAAAGAGGTACAAAGATTGACAGGAAGGATAGCAGCTCAGGGAAGATTTATTTCTAAGTCTTCGGAGAAAAGTTTCAAATTCTTTTCAGTGCTAAAAAAGAAAAATTAGTTCGAGTGGACTGAAGAATGCCAACAAGCCCTCAAAAATTTGAAGGCATACTTATCAAATCCTCCTTTTCTGGCTAAACCAAAAGATGGTGAGAGGTTGTAAGTGCAGTTTTAATACGAGAAGACAAAGGTAAACAATCTTCAGTTTATTATGTCAGTAAATCTTTGTTGGATGTTGAGACTAGATATCCTCATTTAGAAAAACTTGCTTTAGAATTGGTTATGGCATCTAGAAAGTTGAGATCCTACTTTCAATGTCATCCTATTTCCGTAATAACTGCTTATCCTTTAAGGAATATTTTGCGTAAACAAGAATTGTCAGGTAGATTAGCCTAGTAGGCAATAGAACTCAGTGAGTCTGATATCATGTACCAACCTAGAACTGCAATAAAATCATAAGTTTTGGCAGATTTTAGCACAAAAATAGTTCCTGAAGTAGAAATGGAATTATAAATATTCACCGGATCTAATCCAGGTACGTGGACTCTATTTACTGATGGCTTTTCAAATATTAAACGAGCAGGTTTGGGTATTTTTTTAATTCCACCTTTGGGAGAAAGTATAAGACAAGTAATTAAATGTTATCCTATTACTAACAATGAAGCCGAGTACGAAGCTGTAATTGCAGGGTTAGAACTGGCACGAGAACTCTCCATAGAGCAAATCATGATTTAACGTAATTCTCAGCTGGTAGTCAATCAGATGCAGGGGACTTACATAGCTAGAGAGGCACGGATGCAATAATATTTGGAAAAGACACGAGAATTGATAAGGCAATTCCAATTATGGAAGATTGTGCAAATACCCAGGGAAGAAAATGCAGAAGCAGACGCACTAGCTAATCTTACATCAGTTGCGGAAATAACAAGTGCAGAAAATGCTATCGTAATACATTTATTTCATTCAGCACTGGACCAGGATAAAAACTAGGTAATTTTCAATAATCTGACTTGGGATTGGAGAAACGAGCTTGTTAATTTTTTGCAGTATCGAACCGTACCTGAAGGCAAAAAAGTGTCTCAGTCGCTTCGACGAAAAGCTACTCGTTACTGTTTAATTCAAGGAAATCTATATCGAAAAATATTTGGTGGACCTTTAGCAAGATGCCTTGGACCTGCTCAAACAGAATATGTGATGAAAGAACTGCATGAGGGGTATTGTGGAAATCACGCAGGAGGTAGATCTTTGGTAAAAATTCTAATTATAGCAGGATACTGTTGGCCTAAATTGGAGGAAGATGCAGAAAGTTTTGTAGAAAAGTGTGATAGATGCCAACGATATAGCAATAATATGCATCGCCCAGCAGAATTATTACACACGATTATTTCCCTGTGGCCATTCATGAAGTGAGAAATGGATATAGTGGGTCATTTGCCACAAGCTAAGGGAAAGGCACGATTTTTGTTAGTATTAACAGATTATTTTTCCAAATGGGTAGAGGCAGGAGCTTTCAAACAGGTGTGAGAAAAGGAAGTAATGGATTTTATTTGGCGGAATGTTATATTCAGATTCGAAGTGCCAAAAGAAATCGTACGTGATAATAGCCCACAGTTTATAGGCTCGAAAGTCACAGAAGTTTTTCAAAGTTGAAAAATCAAACGAATAACTTCCTCACCTTATCATCTCATGGCAAATGGAAAAGCTGAGTCAACAAACAAGATTATTATTAATAATTTGAAGAAAAGATTAGAAGAATCAAAAGGCAATTGGCCCGAGGTGTTACCAGGAGTACTATGGGCTTATCGAACAACAACAAAGACAGGCACGGGAGAAACACCATTTTCACTTGTTTATGGTTCAAAAGCCTTAATCTTAGTTGAAATAGGAGAACCAAGTACGAGATTCACACAAGCAACAGAAGAATAAAATGATGAAGATTTAAGAACGAACTTGGATTTACTCTAGCAAAGAAGAGAAGCAGCTCTAATAAGGATGGCGGCACAGAAGCAAACCATTGAACGATACTACAACAGGAAGGCTTATCTCAGATACTTCAAGATTGGGGACTTTTTTCTCAAAAAGGTTTTTCAATCAACAAAAACAACTGGAGCAAAATAATTTAACCCAATTTGGGAAGGTCCTTATAAAGTTTGAGGTATCGCTGGGAAAGGTGCTTGTGAATTAGAAACCATGGACGGAAATGTGTTACCTTCGAATTGGAATGTTGTTCATTTGAAGAAATATTATTTCTAAGCAAGGGAAATACCCACGGTCAGGTATCACTTAACTACGATTTTGTTTTGTCCAGTTAAATTATACTAACAATTTTAGATGATAGGCAAAAAGCTAGATCATACCAAATGATGATATTAGACCTGAAAGACACACGGGATACAAAATTATTCCCGGTATGGGTTACAACCTTTCTGATGGAAATAAAGAGTGTTAAGAAGTCATCATCTAAAAATATACCTCCGAGTCTCGTATGTATTTTCCTTTTCAGGAAATGGATCACATGGAAGGAATAATCAAGTGCATGAGATTTCATACTTCAAAGCTCTAACACTTGGGGGACTATGGAAGGCAAAGAAGACTGAAAGTCAAAGAAGACTAAAGAAAACTAAAAGAGTCAGAATTCAAGTCAAGCCTGGATCAACGCAAAACTCAAAAAATCAAGAGTTAATCATGATCCAAAAAACAAGCCTGATTCAAAAACCTTTGTAATAAGCTTTGATAAAGTGTAAACTCGAGGATGTAAATTACAAGATCCTACGAGTACTTAGGTTAAGGGCAATTATTAGTCATGGGTTGCAAAATATACCCTAGAATTTTATGAAATCTGTTATAAGGAAAACAATTATGAAAGAGTTGTAGATGTTGTACAAAAAGTTACTTGAATACATGTAAAGTGTTATATAATTTGAAAGTTCAAAATATGAAACTTTCTCAAATTATTCAAGAAATCTCTTCGAAACATGTATTTTCCTACTTCTTCCATATACTTACACCAATATGAAGTTGAGACGTCTTCTTCATTAGTGCCGTTTATAAAAGGGCCCTCTTTTATAAAATTCGTGTCTATACCAAAATCACGAAATACTAAAGCATTTTTAAAATGCAAGTCAAAGAGTAAAACATAAATTCAAACGAAATATTATATAATAAACCTGGATAAAACTAAGTATAAACTTAGTTGAAACCAAGGTATTCGTTTGATTACAAACCCCAAAACAGACCAGGGGTAAAAACAAGCCAATCATTCCAAAATAAAAAATAAAAACAAACAAAACAAACTTTCCAACAAAAGTTCAAGAAACTAACTAAGAACGCTATGGGGAATAATCCAAAGCAACACTATCAGTAGCGGGAGAGGCAGAATCCAATATGGCATCATCAGTAGCAGGAGAAGATTCGACTTGAGCAGAAAAGGCTTGAACACCAATTTCACCAGGAGTAAGTTCATCACCTTCGGGAACTCCGACCTCAGGTTAGGATAAGTTATGCCTTTGCTGAGTTTTTTCAATAGTTTCCTTAGCCTTTGCAAGCTCAGCATTCAAGTCAAAGACTTTTTGGCTAGCCTCCATCAAAGTCTCGAGGCACGTGTTCAGAAAAGCCCAGCTTACGTTAAGAGTTGATTTATCTTCGAGAGCCTCATAGTCCTTCTCCCATTGCTCAATTTCAGCATTCAACTCTTCTCTTTCAGTCAAAGAGGCATCATAAGAAGCCTTCAAAGGGGCGAGGGATCTCTCCAAGAACTGGACCTTATCAGTAGAGGCACGGAGGTCTTCTTGAGCCTGAGTGAGTGTTTGAACAAGCTCCTCGGCATAGGTCTCCTTCTGATTAAGGAGTTCTTTCAAACCCCTAATCTCTTCGGTAGCTTTGGAAAGTTGCTCTGCAAATGAAGACTCAAGGATGTCTTTATCTTTGCCAAATTGACTGGAATAAGCTTTTTCAATTGCCAATTCTGCCGCCATCACTCTTACTTGCTATTCCAAAGCACACTTCTCCTCATCTAAAACTTCTTTCTCCAACTGAAGACCCTCGTATTGTTCCTTCCAGTTGTCCGCCTCCGTACGATAATTGTTGACTAGCTGTTCAGTTTGGGCAATTCTCTTCATAAGCTCTAAACTTATCAAGTTGATCTACAAAAGAAAAATAAGAAGTGATTATCAAACAAAGATAAAAAATCATGAGGAAAATAAAGGAAAGAGCTAAGACTTGTACCTTCAAAGATGAATGAACAATATCATTCATCCACGTCAAGGAACTGTGGCTTTCCAACTTGGACTTCTCAACTGGGCCAAGTAGAGGTTTTAGCCATACGTCGGCTTGACCAGATGTTTTTAAAAGATTACCATCCTCGGGGACTTCTACGGTAACATTTTTCATTATCTCTGATACCAACTTGTCACGACCCCAAATTTCCTCCGTAGGATGTCGTGATGGCACCTAGTCTCTAAGACTGGGTAAGCCTATCAATGCGGAATAATAATAAATATCTGAAATAAATAAACTACAATTCAAATAATTTTAACTCCCAAAACCTGGTAGAAATAAGTCACAAGCTTCTAAAAATTTATTCTCTATGTCTCTATACATCAGAATCTAAAGCAAATAAGGAAGACAACATAGTAAGATAGAAGGGGACTCCGGAGTCTGCGGATGCTGGCAGATATACCTCGAAATCTCCTTGTACAACTAGTTTACTGATACGTGGTCTGATAAGATGTACCTGGATCTGCACAAACAGATGTGCAAAAGCGTAGTATGAGTACACCACAGCGGTACCCAGTAAGTGCCAAGCCTAACCTCGGTAGAGTAGTGACGAGGTCAGGTGAGGCCCTACTGGAATATAATAATGGCATGGTAAAATGTTTACCAATATAGTAAAAAAAAAATGACATTGGAAATGAATCAAGTAGTGTGTCACCATTTAATTTAACAAAATAATGGAACATAATATCTCGTGGAAACAAAACTGAATTTCCTTTCAACTTTAAGAAAATCACAACAAATAATCAAGGCAACTGCGGCCATAAATCATTATCAACAAGGGCACTCTCGAGATACCGTCTCGTAGTCCCAAATCATAAACAAATTCACAATACCTCATTTCCTTATCTCACCGCGGGAGCCTTCATAATTTATTTTAAGGAAAATATTTTTTTGCCAAAATAGCATCCCGCGTTTTAGCCATCCTTATTACACCGCATAACTTCTAGTAGTTCCCCCTACTAGCCACGCATATCAAGCCACCCTTATCTCACCGCATGCATTTCAATACTCAGACCTTATACCACCGTATATGTATCAATATCACAATATATCATAATTTGCACCTCAGGTGCTCAAATAATTTAACTTGCCAAAATAATTCAACAACAATATTTTTTCACAATAAAGAGCTCATGGCTCATGTCAAAATAATTCAACAATAATATTTTTCCACAATAAAGAGCTCACGGCTCATGTCAAAATAATTCAACAATAATATTTCAAAATCTTTAATACGTTGCTTCAATATCAAGTTTAAAAATGTCAAATACTAATATTAAAAATATTTAATTTAAAGAAAATCAACCTTCAAATAATGCACAGAATAAAAGAAACCAAGTTCCAACTAAACAAATAAAACAATTAGCAGGAAAAGGTCAAGCAAATTTAAAATATAAACATTAAATCAATAATGAAGAATATAACAAAATAAAATAATTTAATTAATGCGCAACAGTGATCTACACAATTTAAAACATAATCTTTCACATTTAGCCCGTGTACACACTCGTCACCTCGTGTACATGACTTTCCACACATTATAATTATCAATCCTAGGGAAAATTTCCCCCACACAAGGTTAGACAAGTCACTTACCTCTACTTGCTCCAATTTAACCAAGTAGTATGCTTTTTCCTCGATTTTTCGATTCTGGTCGACTCGTATCTAGTCATAATTAATTCGATATAGTCAACAAAAATTATAGAATTAGTTTTGTAAGAAAATACTATATTTTTCAATAAAAATCTGAAATTAACTAAAAAATGACCCGTGGGGCCCATGCCTCGGAATCCGACGAAAGTTACGAAATATGAACGCCCATTCAACCACGAGTCTAACCATACCAAAATGACTAAATTCCAGTAACAGTTCGACCCTCAAATCCTCAAATCTATCCAAGAGGGTTTTCAAATTTTTCCAACTTAAATCACCAATTAAATGTTAAAAACAATGATAGATTCGGGTAATCTAACAAAGATTGAATTAAGAACTCTTACCCCAACGTTTTCTCTGAAAATCTCTCAAAAATCTCCAATTCGTTAAAAATGGAAAATGGGACGAAGTCCCATTTTCAGAACTTAAACATTCTGCCCAAGCTTTTACTCATCGCGAACATCCACACGCGAACGCGAAGCACAAATTACCATTGCCCAAATTAACTCTACGCGATCGCGTATTTCCTCACGCGATCGCATAGCACAAAATTCCCAGCTCTACGCAATCGCAACCCTCTTCACGCGTTCACGAGTCACAAGGTCTTAAAGCTACGCGATCGCATCCCGTTTCACGCGATCGTGAAGCACAAAACTTAGCAGCCCTTAATTAACCTTACGCGATCGCAAACAATGCCACGTGATCGCGATGGACAACTTGCCAAACCTACGCGATCGCGGTTGACCTCACACGATCACAAAGAACAAAGTTAACACTGCCTCAACTAAGCCTACGCGATCGCGAAGAAGGTTTAAAATACCAGAAATCAGTAGCTACCAGTAGTGCCAAAATGAAGGAAAATACTCTGAATACCATCCAAAGCACGCCCGAGGCCCTCGGGACCTCAACCAAATATACCAACAAGTCCTAAAATATCATACGGACTTAGTCGAGTCTTCAAATCACATCCAACAACACTAAAAACACGAATCACACATAGATTCAAGCCTAATGAACTTTGAAACTTTCAATTTCTACAAACAATACCATTACCTATCAAATCAAGTCCGATTAACCTCAAATTTTGTATGCAAGTCATAAATGACATAACAGAGCTATGAAAATTGTCAGAAATTGATTCCGACCCCGATATCAAAAAGTCAACTCCCCGATCAAACTTCCAAACTTAAATTCCTATTTTAGCCATTTCAAGCCTAATTTTACTACGGACTTGCAAATAAAATTCTGATCACGCTTCTAAGTCCAAAATCACCATACGGAGCTGTTGGAATCATCAAAATTCTATTCCGAGATCGTTTGCACGTAATTCGACATCCGATCACTATTTAAATTTAAACTTTTAATTTTTCTTCAAAATTCCATATCTTGGGCTAGGGACCTCGGAATTTGATTCCGGGCATACGCCTAAGTCCCAATTCACGATACGGACCTACAGGAACTGTCAAAATACTAATCCGAGTCCGTTTGCTCAAAATGTTTGACCAAAGTCAACTTAGTTGAGTTTTAAAGCTCTAATTCATATTTTAATCCATTTTCACCTGAAAACTTTCCAAAAACATTTAGGGACTGCGCACGCAAGTCGAGTAATGATAAATAGTGCTTTTCAAGGTCTTAGAACACATAATTAATTATTAAATTTAAAGATGATATTTTGGGTCATCACATTCTCCACCTCTAAAATAAACGTTCGTCCTCGAACGGAGTTAGACGAAATACCTGAGCTGGTGAATAAGTGTGGATAACAGCTGCGCATATTATGCTCGGTCTCCCAAGTTGCCTCTTCGACCGGATAACCCCTCCATTGACCCTTCACGGAAGCAATGTTCTTTGACCTCAGCTTTCGAACCTGCCTATCCAAAATAGCCATTGGTTCCTCAACATAAGATAGATCCGTGTCCAACTGAACCTAACTAAAGTCAAACATATGAGATGGATCGCCGTGATATTTCCGAAGCATGGAAACATGGAATACCGGATGAACCGCAGAGAGACTAGGTTGTAGTGCAAGTTTGTAAGCCACCTCTCCAACTCTCTCAAGAATCTCAAAAGGCCCAATATACCTAGGGCTCAACTTGCCCTTCTTCCCGAACCTCATCACACCCTTCATAGGCGAAACCCGGAGCAATACCCGCTCACCAACCATGAATGCAACATCACGAACCTTCCGATCCGCATAACTCTTCTGTCTAGATTGGGTTGTACTAAGTCAATCCTGAATCAACTTAACCTTTTTCCAAGGCATCCTGAACCAAGTCTGTACCCAATAGTCTAGCCTCACCCGATTCGAACCAACCCACTAGAGACCTGCACCGCCTACCATACAAGGCCTCATACGGAGCCATCTGAATGCTTGACTAGTAACTGTTGTTGTAAGCAAACTCTGCAAGTGGTAAGAACTGATCCCAAGCACCCCCAAAATCTATCACACACGCACGAAGCATATCCTCCAGTATCTGAATAGTGCGTTCGGACTGCCCGTCCATCTGAGGGTGAAATGATGCACTCAAGTCTACCCGAGTACCCAACTCACGCTGTACTGCCCTCCAAAACTGTCAGGTAAACTGTGTACCCCAGTCAGAGATGATAGTTACCGGTACACCGTGAAGTCTGACAATCATGCGAATATATACCTGAGCCAGTTGCTCTGAAGAGTAAGTAGTAATCACAGGAATGAAATGAGCTAATTTGGTCAGCCTATCCACAATCACCCAAACTGCATCAAACTTCTGCCGAGTCCGTGGGAGCCCAACAACGAAATCCATAGTGATCCGCTCCTATTTCCATTCTGGAATCTCTAACTTCTGAAGTAATCCACCCGATCGCTGATGCTCATATTTCACCTGTTAACAATTTAGACACCGGGATACATACTACACTATGTCTTTCTTCATCCGCCTCCACCAATAGTCCTGTCTCAAGTCCTGATACATCTTTGTAGCACCCGGATGAATGGAGTACCACGAACTATGAGCCTCCTGGAGAATCAACTCACGCAAGCCATCTACATTGGGTACACATAGCATGCCCTGCATTCGTAGTACACTATCATCTCTAATAGTGACTTCCTTGGCATCACCGTGCTGAACTGTATCCTTAAGGACAAGCAAATGAGGGTCATCATACTGACGCTCCCTGAGGAAACATCCAACCTGACAAATTGGTTGGCTAAGGCCTGAACATCCAAGGCTAAAGGCCTCTCTGCTACCGGTAAATATGCTAAGCTGCCCAAACTTTCCTCCTTACGACTCAAGGCATCGGCCACTACATTAGCCTTCCCAGGATGATAGATAATGGTGATATCATAATCTTTAAGCAACTCCAACCATCTCCGCTGCCGCAAATTAAGATCCTTCTGTTTAAACAGATATTGTAGACTTCGATGATCGGTGTAGACCTCACAATGGACACCATACAAATAATGCCGCCAAATTTTTAAGGCATGAACAATTGCTGCTAACTCCAGGTCATGTACAGAATAATTCTTCTCATGCACCTTTAACTGTCTGGACGTGTAGGCAATCACCCTACCATCTTGCATCAACACTGTGCCGAGACCAATACGCGATGCGTCACAATACACAATATAAGACCCTTTACCTGTAGGTAATACTAATATTGGTACTGTAGTCAAAGCTGTCTTGAGCTTTTGAAAGCTCTCCTCACATTCCTCGGTCCACCTGAATGGAGCACCCTTTCTAGGTTAATTTGGTCATAGATGCAGCAATAGAAGAGAAACCCTTTACAAATCGGCGATAATACCCTACCAAACCAAGAAAACGTCGAATTTCCAAAACTGAGGACGGTCTGGACCAATTCTGCACTGCTTCAATCTTCTTCGGATCTACCTTGATCCCCTCGCATGAAACTATATGACCCAAAAATCCCACCGAATCAAGCCAAAATTCACACTTTGAGAATTTTGCATATAACTTTTTTTCTCTCAAAATCTGAAGCACAGTCCTCAGGTGTTGTTCATGATCTTCCCGACTCCGGGAATACACCAAAATGTCGTTAACAAATACAATGAAGAAAGAATCAAGATAGGGCTGAAATACACTATTCATTAAGTGCATAAATGGTTCTGGGGTGTTGGTCAGCCCAAAAGACATCACAAGGAACTCATAATGACCATACCGAGTCCTGAAAGTAGTCTTCGGGATATCTGGCTCCCAAATCTTCAATTGATGATAGCCTGAATGTAAGTCGATCTTAGAGAATACTCTGACACACTGAAGCTGATCACATAGGTCATTAATATGTGGCAATGGATACATGTTCTTCACGGTAACCTTGTTCAGCTGGCGGTAATCAATACACATCCGCATAGAACCATCCTTCTTTACAAATAAGACAGGAGCACCCCAAGGCGATACACTAGGCCGAATGAAACCCTTATCAAGCAATTCCTGTAACTGTTCTTTTAATTCTTTCAACTCTTCTAGGGCCATACGGTATGGTGGAATATAAATGGGTTGAGTGCCCGGTAACAAATCAATGCCAAATTCAATATCCCTGTCGTGTGGCATACCCGGAAGATCCGCTGGAAATACATTGGGAAAATCCCTTACTATAGGAACTGACTCCACGGTAGGAGTATTAATACAAACATCTCTTACATAGGCCAGATACGCATCACACCCCTTATCAACTATTCGTTGAGCTTTAAGAAATGAAACAACCCTGCTAGGAACATGATCCGAGGTACCTCTCCACTCTAGCCGCGGTAGACCTGGCATAGCCAACATCACCGTCTAGGCGTAACAATCAAGAATAGCGTGATAGGGTGACAACCAGTCCATGCCCAAAATAATATCAAAATTCACCATACTGAGCAATAATAAATCAGCTCTGGTCTCAAAACCACTGATAAAAATTAAACACGGCCGATACACACGGTCCACAATAATATAGTCACCCATGGGTGTAGATACATAAACAAAAGAACTCAAGGAATCACGTGATACGCCCAAATACGGGGCAAAATAAGATGACACATAAGAGTACGTGGAGCCTGGATCAAATAAGACTGATGCATCTCTATGACAGACCGGAATAATACCTGTGATAACATAATCGGATGCAACGGCATCTGTCCTAGCAGGAAGGGCATAATATTTGGCCTGGCCTCCCCCTCTAGGGTGACCTCTACCTGCCCGACCTCCACCTCTAGCTAGTTGTGCAGGTGGAGTGGCAACTGGTGCAGTAATCATGGCCTGGGAAGCCTGAGGACCCTGTGGAATAGGTGGGGCCTGAGAAATCCGTAGAGGTGCACCCTTCCTAAATCTGGGGCAATCCTTCATGATATGACGAGTGTCACCACACTCAAAACAAGTCCTCGGAGTACGTGGCTGCTGGGACTGGCTTGGGCCTGATCGACTAGACTGTCCACTGAAAGCACCCCGTACCGGAGGTACAGAAGACACTGGCGGTGCATAATATGGAACCTGAGGTCTGGGAGTAACTGGAATACCACTGGAAGCTAGAAGTGCTGAATGAATAGGACGTCTCATATAACCTCTACCATGATGGGCTGCAATTGGGGCACGAGAATTATTATATGTGTCAGAATCTCGGGGTCTCTTAGCTTCTCTCTCTTCCTTCTCCCGAGTCCGCATACCTTCCAATCTCCTAGAAATTGACACCACCTGTTGGTATGTGATATCCATCTCTAGCTCTCGGGCCATACTGTATCTGATACTAGGGTGGAGACCCTCAATAAATCTGCAAACCCGCTCTCGAACAGTAGCAACTAAGGCTGGTGCATGCCTAGACAAATCACTGAATCGGACTGCATATTCTGACACAGTCATAGAACCCTAGCGCAGCTGCTCAAACTCTGCACACCATGTATCTCTAAGACTCTGAGGAACATACTTCCTTAAGAACATATCTGAAAATTGAGTCCAAGTAAGTGAAGCTGCCTCAGCCGGACTATCCAACTCATATGCCCGCCACCACTGGTAGGCTGCTCCTCTAAACTGGAATGCCGTGAAAGAAACCCCACTGGAATCCACAATACCCATAGTATGAAGGATACGGTGACATTCCTCCAGAAAACCCTGAGCATCTTCTGAAGCTAAACCACTGAATGTGGGAGGGTGGTACTTTTTATACCTCTCGAGCCTGAGCTGCTCCCCCTCTGATACTGTTGTCCTAATCTCAGGCCGAACTGGGACAACTGGCTGCACTGGTATAACCTCTGAGGCATCGTCAACTTGGGCCCGTGGCTCTGTAGTACGGGCGGCGGGAGTTTGCGCTCCTCCTCCAGCCTGAGATGTGACAGGAACAAGTGGAATTAATACTACCTGAGCTAAAGTGCCAAACATGCTCAAAAACTGGGCAAGGGTCTCTTGAAGTGCAGGAGTAGTAACAGGCATCTCAAGTGCCTGCTCTCCAACTGAAGCTACTGGTGGCTCTGGTGCAGTAGCTCGTGCAGGTGCTCTGGCTGCACCACATGGTCTTCCTCGGCCTCTGACTCGGCCTCTGCCCCGTCCCCGGCCTTTTGCGGCTCCAACATGGGGCGCGGGTGTCTGATCATCAGATCCAGTTGTGCGTGTCCTCACCATCTGTGAGAGAATAGAAAGACAATTGTTTAGAACTTTGAAATCAACAAAGGCGCACGATAAGGAATCAAAGAAGTAAATATTTCGTAACAGTTCCATAGCCTCTCGAAGATAAGTACAGACGTCTCCGTACCGATCCGCAAGACTCTACTAAACCTGCTTGTGACTCATAACACCTATGAACCTAGCGCTCTAATACCAACTTGTCACGACCCCAAATTCCCTCCGTAGGATGTCGTGATGGCACCTAGTCTCTAAGATTAGGTAAGACAATCAATGCGGAATAATAATAAATATCTGAAATAAATAAACTACAATTCAAATAATTTCAACTCCCAAAACCCGGTAGAAATAAGTCACAAGCTTCTAAGAATTTATTCTCTATGTCTCCATACATCATAGTCTAAAGCAAATAAGGAAGACAACATAGTAAGATAGAAGAGAACTCCGGAGTCTGCGGACGGTGGCAGATATACCTCGAAGTCTCCTCGTACAGCTAGTTTACTGATGCGTGGTCTGATAAGATGTACCTGGATCTGCACAAAAAGATGTGCAGAAGCGTAGTATGAGTACACCACAGCGGTACCCAGTAAGTGCCAAGCCTAACCTCGGTAGAGTAGTGACGAGGTCAGGTGAGGCCCTACTGGAATATAATAATGGCATGGTAACATGTTTAACAATATAGTAAAATAAAATAACATTGAAAATGAATCAAGTAGTGTGTCACCATTTAATTTAACAAAATAATGGAAAATAATATCTCGTGGAAACAAAACCAAATTTCCTTTCAACTTTAAGAAAATCATAACAAATAATCAAGCCAACTGCGGCCATAAATCATTATCAACAAGGGAACTCTCGAGGTACCGCCTCGTAGTCCCAAATCATAAACAAATTCACAATACCTCATTTCCTTATCTCACCGCGGGAGCCTTCACAATTTATTTTAAAGAAAATATTTTTTTTTCCCGAAATAGCATCCCGCGTTTTAGCCATCCTTATCACACCGCATGACTTCTAGTAGTTCCCCCTACTAGCCACGCGTATCAAGCCACCCTTATCTCACCGCATGCGTTTCAATACCCAGACCTTATACCATCGCATGCATATCAATATCACAATTTGCACCTCAGGTGCTCAAATAATTTAACTTGCCAAAATAATTCAATAACAATATTTTTCCACAATAAAGAGTTCATGGCTCATGTCAAAATAATTCAACAATAATATGTTTCCACAATAAAGAGCTCACGGCTTATGTCAAAATAATTCAATAATAATATTTTTCCACAATAAAGAGCTCACGGCTCATGTCAAAAATAATTCAACAATAATATTTCAAAATCTTTAATACGTTGATTCAATATCAACTTTAAAAATGTCAAATACTTCATATTAATAATATTTAATTTAAAGAAAATCAACCTTCAACTAATGCACAGAATAAAAGAAACCATGTTCCAACTAAACAGATAAAACAATTAGTAGGAAAAGGTCAAACAAATTTAAAATATAAACATTAAATCAATAATGAAGAATATAATGAAGAATATAATAAAATGAAATAATTTAATTAATGTGCAACAGTGATCTACACAATTTAAAATATAATCTTTCACATTTAGCCCGTGTGCACACTCGTTCCCTCGTTTACACGATTTTTCACACATTACAATTATCAATCCTAGGCGGAATTTCCCCCACACAAGGTTAGACAAGTCACTTACCTCGACTTGCTCCAATTTAACCAAGTAGTATGCTTTTTCCTCGATTTTCTAATTCCGATCGACTCGTATCTAGTCATAATTAATTCGATACAGTCAACAAAAATTATAGAATTAATTCTATAAGAAAATACTATATTTTTCAAGAAAAATCCAAAATTAACTCAAAAATGTCATGTGGGGCCCACGTCTCGGAATCCATCGAAAGTTACGAAATTTGAACGCCTATTCAACCACGAGTCTAACCATACCAAAATAACTAAATTCCAATAACGGCTCGACCCTCAAATTCTCAAATCTATCCAAGACGGTTTTCAAATATTTACAACTTAAATCACCAATTAAATGTTAAAAACAGTGATAGATTCGGGTAATCTAACAAAGATTGAATTAAGAATACTTACCCCAACGTTTTCTCTGAAAATCTCTCAAAAATCGCTTCAATCCGAGCTCCAATTCGTTAAAAATACATTTTCAGAACTTAAACATTCTGCCCAGGCTTTTACTCATCGCGATCGCGAACATCCACACGCGATCGTGAAGCACAAATTACCTCTGCCCAAATTAACTCTACGCGATCGCGTATATCCTCACGCGATCGCAGAGCACAGAATTCCCAGCTCTACGCGATCGCATCCCGCTTCACGCGATCGCGAAGCACAAAATTTAGGAGCCCTTAATTAACCTTACGTGATCGCAAACAATGCCACACGATCGCGATGCATAGCTTGCCAAACTACGCGATCGCGGTTGACCTCACGCGATCGCGAAGAACAAAATTAACATTGCCTCAATTAAGCCTACGCGATCGCGAAGAAGATTTAAAATACCAGAAATCAGCAGCTACCAGCAGTGCCAAAATGAAGGAAAATACTCCGAATACGATCCGAAGCACGCCCGAACCCCTCGGGACCTCAACCAAATATACCAACAAATTCTAAAACATCATACGGACTTAGTCGAGTCTTCAAATCACATCCAACAATACTAAAAACACAAATCACACATAGATTCAAGCCTAATTAACTTTGAAACTTTCAATTTCTACAAACAATATCGGAACCTATCAAATCAAGTCTGATTGACCTCAAATTTTGTACGCAAGTCATAAATGACATAAGAGCTATGAAAATTTTCAGAAATTGATTCCGACCCCGATATCAAAAAGTCAACTCCCCGATCAAACTTCCAAACTTAAATTCCTATTTTAGCCATTTCAAGCCTAATTTCACTACGGACTTCCAAATAAAATTCCGATCACGCTCCTAAGTCCAAAATACCATACGGAGCTGTTGGAATCATCAAAATTCTATTTCATGGTAGTTTGCACGTAATTTGATATCCGATCATCACTATTTGAATTTAAACTTTTAATTTTTCTTCAAAATTCTATATCTCGGGCTAGGGACCTCGAAATTTGATTCCGGAGCATACGCCTAAGTCCCAAATCACGATACGGACCTACTGGAACTGTCAAAACACTGATCCGAGTCCATTTGCTCAAAATATTGACCAAAGCCAACTTAGTTGAGTTTTAAAGCTCTAATTCACATTTTAATTCATTTTTCACCTGAAAACTTTCTGGAAAAATTTACGGACTATGCACGCAAGTCGAGTAATGATAAATAGTACTTTTTGAGGTCTTAGAACACAAAATTAATTATTAAATTTAAAGATGATATTTTGGGTCATCACATAAAAGTACCAACTTCAACATGAGAAGTGGTAGCAATAAGGACAGTTGGGGAACTGAAACCAGCCACAGGAGGAGTAGTAACAGCAACAACAGGAGCGAAAATCTGAGAATCAATAGGAACTGGAACTGGAAAAGAGGCAAGGGGTACTTCTTCGGAATCAGGACCAAAATCTTCACTACCAAAACCACGGGAAAACAATTGATCGGTAGAGTCACAAGGGGCAACATTTATCTCTTCATCAGAACTCACTAAAGTAACACTTTCAGGCTCATTCACAGGAACTGAACTTAGAGGAGGGGTGGTTTCATCATCCGAAATAATCCGCCTCCTAGACCGAGGCTTGTGCACTAAAGGACCCTCTTCTTTTTCCTTTTCACCCTCCGAGCCACGAGCTCCCTCCGCTTTTCTCTTTGATGAAGAATTTAAAATCATCTCCTGAGCAAGGGACAAAGAGAGTCTTGATGAAGTAATAGATGCGGCACTGACACCTCGAATGGGAAACCCTAGCAAAGGAAAAAGTTAGTAACCTCCAAGTAAATACAAAAGAAAGGAGGAAAATTAAAGAAAAGGATACCATGAGTCTTGACTTTCCAACCAAACCTATGATAAAGGTATTTCCAAGACCTTCCTTCCATAGGAGCAACCGACAATAATTTCTCTACCCAAGCACGGAAGTTTGGTATTTCTTCAAAAACTTCCATAATTGCTAAAAAGAAAAAAAAAAGACACGAGATCGCAAGTTTCTTCTTCCCTCATAAAAGAAGAAGAGAGATACTTAAAAAAAACTTACATGCAAAATTCTACTTTTCTGGAAAAGGCATGTTCTCCTCACCCACCAAACCACTTGTGGGAGAAGCAACGAAATGGGCATATCAGCCACGATCTCTATCATCTTAAGGGCTAAACAAAACCCTTTTGCTTCTGGCCACGAGAGTAAAGACCCCTGAACGAAACAACTTAGGGGAATAAAAATGAAGCAAGTGTTGAAAGGTAAAGGGAAAGGAAGCCAAATTAGATAGGTATCGTAGACATGCAACAACTTTCCATACAATAGGACCAATATGTCCTAAGCAAACGTTAAAGAAACGACAAAATTCTATGATCGCTGAGTCAATAGGTGGTTTAAAACCTAAGGTAAAAGGATATGTATAAACAAAAGAATAACCAGCCTAGTACGAAGTTATCCTTTAGTTTGAGCGAGGAACTAAAACTGAAAAATCAGATTTACAGTGGCATTCTCTTCGCACAAGAGAAATCAAGCCATTAGTAATCTGAGAAGGATAGACATCGACACGATCATGGGAAGTCCTAGAAGTAACTTGGTTCCTAATCGATTCACGATCAGTAGAGAAAGAAAATTCTTGAGGAACGATTTCATCAACCGTGGGTTCTCGAATGGGTTCACTTGATTCCCTATGCGAGGATCGGGGTTTGATGAAGACATGGTTATACATGAAAATAATGCGTGCTGAAGAACAAGAACGATTAAAGAAGAAGAACATTGTAGATTGAAGGTTTCGGGAAAATAAAAGCACATGAGGTATTTATAAGAAAAAACAATCGTCATGTAAAGTAAGTCATGATGGAAACGTCATAATGAAACAATCACTTCGTGACGCAGCCGTAAGAAAGCCCTAAAAACCACTGAAGAATCACAGACTCAATCGATGAAGGCTACGTGGCACATACATTAAATGGAAGTAACATGCGACGCATTGGTTCTAAAGAAGACGCAATGATACATGGGATACGGCGGTAAAACATTCCCGCCATAAATACGTACCACTTCCCAAATATTCAATTGCAGAATATTCGGCAAGTGGGGGGACTATCTATATTGGTAGAAAATAAATAATACATGTGGAATTATATGTGACTGATAGGGGATGATACGTGGATCACTAAGAAGATGACAACTGGAGTGTAATAATTAAAAGATGCACGAGTTACAAGAGGTATGAACAAATCACTCACGAGATGAAAGGATGCAGTTGCTTGAGCCTAAATTGTTCAATGAAGAGACATGGATGAAATGAATCAAGACAATAAAAAGGAAAGATTCACGAACCTCCAATTAATGAGGAAGAAGAATCAGAATCGTTACAGAATCTTCATGGACAGATACGATCGCCAATTATAACGGTTTATTTAATGTCATTAATGCTCATAATGACTCAGACATAAAAGGAATGAAACGTTATATTTGTAAACCCCTATATAAGAAAAGAGAATTTCACTTGTAAAGGCACGTTCTGATTCTTACTGGAATACAATTACTTTCTTTTGTTTTCAATCAATTATTTCCATATTTTTTGTCACGTTTATTTCCTTTTATATAATTGAGAAAGTACGAAATTTCTTAGTTATCAGTAACCCGAGTTCTTCTAAAAATAGGCTTTGATAGAGAATCTTATTTTTTTGGTTAAACAACCTCTGCTTGGAATCTACGGACCCTGCAAATTTTCTCATTCCTTGGGCAGAAGTGAGCGGTAAAAGAAATCTCCTAAGTATTTTTTTCTTTGTATTTAAATTAGAATGAAAAAGGTTTGAATGATTCAAGGCTAGCTTGGTAAGAGTTTCAGCTGTCATGCAGTTAATTATATTCCTTCAATAATCTATGTTGCGCTAAAAGCAATTACGAACTAGACACAAAACAATTTTGTATATATGAGGTGCCTTGAGAAAAAGTTGCAGTTAGTTATATTCCTTCAATAATCTATGTTGCGCTAAAAGCAATTACGAACTAGACACAAAACAATTTTGTATATATGAGGTGCCTTGAGAAAAAGTTGCTTGTATTATTCCTCCTATGTGAAGCTTTTTTTGCTAGAAATATTGTAACTAGGCTACCGTATTTTATTGAGTAAGAACCAACGACAGACCTGAACATCTATTGTCCGGTACTTTACATAACTGTCACAATTTAAAAGAAATATAATAAATTCGTAGCATGAAATCTAATATTATAGTTGTGGCAGGAAAATATTTATATTTGTAGTACACAGTTCCATTAAAATAGGAATATTAATTATTAATCTCTAAACATAAGCAATTTGAATGAAAAGTCAATAATTCTTTGTACAAAAATCATGCATTTTTTCTCTTTATCTATTAGATTTCCTTCTTTTTCTTCATCTTCTTAATTTTATTTTCTGCCGAAGCCAATATATTTTCTAAATTTGTTCCATTCGTTTTCTTTTTAATTATCTTTCTTAAGTTTTTCTCTTCTTTCTTTCTTCCTTTCATAACATAAAGATCTTACTTCGATAATAATATACGTTAATATATACAAAACGTATATAAAAATAAATATATTGAATTAACACATATAAAATATACAAAAAATATACATAAAAAATACATCTTCAATTAAGATGACACTTAGACATGTGAAATATACATACAAAATTATATCTTAAATTTAATTAAGATGGCATATAAATATACAAAAAATACATCCTGAATTAAAATGGTACTTGACATATAAAATATATTTGAAATATACATTAAAAATACATCTTAAAATAAGATGGCACTTCACAAATAAATATACAAAAATTATATACATAAAAACACATTTTGAATCAAAATGATACTTGATATACAAAGTATAAAAGATGTATAAATCAATACATCTTGAATTTAGGTGGCATTCACATATGCATCAGATTTTTAAAAATGGAGTGAAAGAGATGAATGTTTGGTTTAATTTTGTAATATGCTAATAATGAAAAAAAAGTGCTCTTTATGGAATAAACAATAAATGATGCTATTTTTTAAAATAATAGTTAAAAAAAGATAAGTGTGTAAAAACTCTTTTAATAAGTAGTCTGATTGAAGTCACCTTCATTTTAAAAATAAAAAATGCTTTTGATAATGGTTTAAGCAAAACATTAATGCTATGCTCAGTATATCGTATGTAAACAAATCTTTTATTGCACTACGACCTGCATAAAGAGCTTACTCCATGTCATAATAATATAATCCCTTTGCAGTAAGTAAGACAGTCTATTGCAGCTGAATCTAATTTGAAGGTCAATAGAAAATATTTGACATATGAGAACAGATATTGGAAACCATGCAATGATACATGGAAAACTTATCTTCACAATAGTTGCTGGGGACCATTTTTACAATAAATTCTCAGTTCGGCAAAACACGAATTAGGGGATAGAGATTAAGGGCCCGTTTGGACATAAATTTTGATGGAAGATTTTTTCAAAATGATTTCACTTTTTTTCGAAATCATCGTTTGTTCATAAAATTTCCAATTTTCACTTGAAAATGCATTTTGGAAATTTTCGAAAATTTGAAAAATTGCAAAAAGCTATTTTTCAAAATTCACTCAAATCACTCACAAAACTTCAAAAACAACCCAAACTAAAATTTATGTCCAAACACAACTCTAAATTTCAAATACCATTTTCACTTGAAATTTTTTTTCACCATTTTTTCAAATTTTACAATTTTCATGTCCAAACACCTACTAAATTGGTTAAGGGTTACTACAAAACAACTTTAGTTTTTGGAAAAGTCTACTTTTATGGTTATTTTTAATATTTAGGATTCTGGAAAAGATTATTTAGTAAACTTAATGAGGTCTTACGACCGCGCGAAGCGCAAATGAATTTACTAGTTAAATAATAACCAAGAAACTGAATAAACTGTAATGGAGTGAGAAAAATCATAAAAACCACGATATCTAGATACAATCCCAAAACTGGTGTCACAAGTGCACGAGCGGCTAGAATAATTCAAATAATGGTCTGAATAAAAGTATAACTGTCTGAAATGAAATAAACAGCTAGAATAAGGTAGAAGGGAACTTCAGGGCTACGAATGCCGAGCAGTTGTACCTCAAGTCTCCGTCACGCAATCAATCCGAGCAATCTACTGACACCGCTAGGACCGACTCAAAAATCTGCACAAGAAGTGCAGAGTGTAGTATGAGTACAACCGACCCCATGTACTCTGTAAGTACCGAGCCTAACCTCGATGAAATAGTGACGAGGCTAAGGCGGGTCACTTATAATAACATGTACGCAGTATAATAACAATAACAGAAAAGGAAACACAGGAAAAAGTAAGGCAGTTAACTTATGAAAATAAATTCAATCCTCGAAATCAGTAACTCCAGAAACATCAATCCTCAGAATCTCGTATAAAAATATTGTAAGCTAACACATTGCAATAATGAATACAAAATACACAATCTGTTGCGGCGCGCAACTCGATCCCATCGTATAAATACAATCCTCCCTTATTTCACCATATCAATATCAAGAATAACATATAAAATTCGTTGCGACGCGCAACCCGATCCCACCATATAATCAGAATCAATATCATAATCCTCCCTTATTTCACCATATCTAAATCACATGTAAAATCTGTTGCACCGTGCAACCCAATCCCATCATATCAATATCAATCCTCCCTTATTACACATGTTGCGGCGTGCAATCTAATTCATAAACAAAATCAATAAATGTAATCAATTCAACAACTCAATTCACAAGAATCTCTACGATTAAAGAGTATGAACACAAGCCATAAAGGAAACTCGTACCAAATCAAGGAATGCTATAATTAATACAAGGCAACATGACAAGCCAAATATATGACAATTAAAGATTACAAGTAAGACAATTAAGGCAAGTAGCAATTAATCATAGAAGCATGAAAGAAACAGACATTTTAATACGAGAGAAATAAGTTACAAGTAGCAAGCTAAGGCATAGGAAGCAATTAAAACATATAACAATTAAGACATGAAATAAAATACCTAATAAAATACGGGCAAGCATGGAAATAATTATTTTGACAGTGCATATACACTTGTCACCTCGCATATACGCCGCTACACATGTAATTCACATAGCACATAACTCAAGGGTTCCTATTCCCTCAAATCAAGGTTAGACCCAATACTTACCTCGCTCCGCAAGCAAATCAAAGCTCAATCGTGGCCTTTCCTCTAAAATCAGCTTCCAAACCAATCGAATCTAACCAAAAATTACTTAATAACATCAAACAATGCTAGAAAAATTAATTACAATACATAAAGTTAAGATCTTTATACTTTTCTCAAAATGTCAACAAAAGTCAACCCTGGGCATGCTTGGTCAAAACCCGAGATTCGGACCAAAACCCAATTCCCCATTCACCCCCGAGCCCGATTATGTAATTAGTTTCGAAATTCGACCTCAATTCGAGGTCTAAATCTCAATTTTTACAAAAATACCCAATTCTTCCCAAATCCCTAATTTTCTACCATGAAAGAACATAGATTAAGGTTAGAAATCAATGGGTGTTGATGGAAATGGAAGAAAACGAGTTAAAGCATACTAACCTATGAAATGATGATGACATTTTTCTTCAAAATTGCCTCTAGGCAGAGCTATAATGAGAAGATGGTGAAAAATGGGTGAAATCCCGTCTTTGGGATATTTAATTGCCAGGGCTCGCGTTCGTGTAGAGTAACGGCGATGCCCCCTTCCTAGGTCCATAACCCTACGCGTTCGCGAACCCGATAGCAACCGAGTCAACTTACGGTCAAATTTAGGAATTCTTTAAACTTTTAAATTGTTAGTTTTTGACAAATTACATTAAATCAAGTTTGAGACTTCCGAATTTGATTCTGGCATACGCTCAAGTCTCAAATCAAGATACGGACCCATCGGGACCATCAAAATTCTGATCCGAGTCCATTTACATAAAACGTTGACCGTATTCAATTCAAATGAGTTTTAAGGCTAAATTTCATATATTTATCAATTTTTTATATAAATATTTTCCGTAAAAAGATATGGACTATGCACACAAATCAAGAAAGATTAAATGGAGCTATTCAAGGTCTTGAAACACATAAATGAAGGCTAAACTTGAAATTGACCTATCGGGTCTTGTGATGACCCAAAATATCATCTTTAAATTTAATGATTAATTATGTGATCTAAGCACTATTTACCATTACTCGACTTGAGTGTGCAGTCCATAAAAAATTTTCGGAAAAGTTTTCAGGCAAAAAAAGGATTAAAATGTGAATTAGAGCTTTAAAACTCAACTGAGTTGACTTTGGTCAATATTTTGAGCAAACGGACTCGGATAAGTATTTTGACAGTTTCGATAGGTCCGTATCGTTATTTGGGACTTAGGCGTATACTCGAAATCAAATTCCGAGGTCCCTAGCCCGAGATATGAAATTTTGATGAAAAATTTAAAGTTTAAGTTCAAATAGTGACCAGATGTCGAATTATGTGCAAATGACCACGGAATAGAATTTTGATGATTCCAACAGCTCCGTATGGTGATTTTAGACTTAGGAGCATGATCGGAATTTTATTTGGAAGTCCGTAGTGGAATTAGATTTGAAATGCCGAAAGTTAAAATTTTGAGAAGTTTGACCGAGGGGTTGACTTTTTGATATCGGGGTCGAAATCCGATTCTGAGAATTTTTATAAATCCATTACGTCATTTATGACTTGTGTGCAAAATTTTAGGTCAATCGGAATTGATTTGATATGTTTCGACGCAAAATATAGAAGTTGGAAGATTTGAAAACTCATAATTCGATTCGATGCGCGATTCGTAATTTCGGCATTGTTTGGCATGGTTTGAAGCCTCAACTAAGTTCATATTGTATTTTGGGACATGTTGGTATATTTGGTTAAGGTCCCGAGGGCCTCGGGTAGATTTCGGAAGGTTAACGGAATAGATTTCGGACAAAAAGGAACTGCTGGAATATTTCTGCTGCAGAAGCTATTTTTGGACAGCAACCGGTGCAATCACTGAGCTGATTTTGGAAGCTTATATCTCAAAATCTATAAGGAATCTGAACATTATCAAAACATGAAAGTTGTAACCCTTTGATTCTAGTTTCCAGAATAATAAATCATTTATCATTCAGACATTTATATAAAATGTTATGATCGATTGACTGAAGCTGGTACTGCAGATTTTGGCTACAGCATTATGCATTGCCAGAAATTTCTGCTGCACATGGCTGACTTTGGGAGCTTATATCTCACAATCTATAAGGAGCTGGGCGATGAGAAAAACATGAAAGTTGTAGTACTTTGTATCTAGTTTGCAGAACTTTAAACCGTTTGGCAGTTGGAGTTGAGTACAAGAAGTTATGATTGATACACTACAGGCTGTCGAGGAAGAGTTTGATATTTTCAACATAAGCATGTAATGATCTAAAAGTCCATTTTTAGTTCTAGAGATCGAAATTCGATTTTGAGACTTTCGACATTTTGATAATGAATTATAGGAGTGATCTGAAAAGTTTGGTCTAATTTCATCAAGTCGCGATTGAGTTTTAAGCGCGAAATATGAGTTAATTGTTTAACGAGCAAAATTGGTATCACTCTGAGCAAATGAGCTCCGAATTGAGTTTCGATTGAACGAATGGGTTCGTAGTTTTATTTGTGACTCATAGGAACAAGAATCGTTGAATTCCGAGTTCGTATGATGGAGTTAGAGCATCTTTAGTGAAATAAAACTGCTGGTGTAAATAGTCCTGGTGTGCACCTTTAGCGACCAGATGTGACACTTTTAGTGACGGGATTGGACTTTTAGCGACCGAAATAGTGTTTTGGGGGCAGAAACTTAAGGACCAAAAATGGTCATTTCCTTCATTTCGTTTTGGAGTTTTGGAGCACGGTTCTTGGGCGATTTTGAGGATTTCTTCAAGACTTCAACTTGGGTAAGTGTCCTATATCTAAATGTGATTATATTTCATAAATCCATGGTCATATTCATCATTTATTTCGGATTTAAATGGAAGAAATTAAGATTTTTGCAAAATCTTCCAAAAAACGAAAATTTAAGATTTGGAGATCGAGTTGTTATCGAATTTTGGTAAAATTGGTATGGGTGGACTCGTAATTGAATGGGTTGTCGGATTTTATAAGTTTCGCCAGATTCCAAGATGTGGGCCCCACGGGCAAATTTTGAGCTAATTTCGAATTTTAATGAAAATATAATATTTTCTTATGAAATTGATTACTATAATTTTTGTTGACTGTATCGAATTAATTATGACTAGATATGAGTCGATTGGAGTCGGAAATTCGAGGAAAAAGCATAATACTTGGTTAAATTGGAGCAAGTCGAGGTAAGTGACTTGTCTAACCGAAAATTTTTCCTAGAATTGATATTAATGTGATTATTGAAATGTGTTGAAAGTCGTGTACACGAGGTGACGAGTGTGTACACGGTCTAATTGCAAAAGATTATATTTTTAAATTGTGTAGATCACTGTTGCGCATTTATTAAATTATTTTATCTTGTTATATTCTTCATCATTGATCTGAGATATATACTTCAAATTTGTTTGATCTTTTCTTACTAATTGTTTTACCTGTTTAGTTGAAACTTGGTTTCTTTTTTTCTATGCATTATTTGAAGGTTGATTTTCTTTAAATTAAATATTATTAATATGAAGTATTTGACATTTTTAAACTTGATATTGAAACAAGGTAGTAAAGATTTTAAAATATTATTTTCCTAAATTATTTACTCCTGAATATATTTATACTCATTGTGAGGGAGCCGTGAGCTCTTTATTGTGGAAGAATATTATTGTTGAATTATTTTGACATGAGCCGTGAGCTCTTTATTGTGGAAGAGTATTATTGATGATTTATTTTGGCATGAGCCGTGAGCTCTTTATTGTGAAAAAATATTGTTGTTGAATTATTTTAGCAAGTTAAATTATTCGAGCACTTGAGGTGCAAATTGTGATATATTATGATATTGATACGCATGCGGTGATATAAGGTCTGGGTGTTGAAACGCATGCGGTGAGATAAGGGTGGCTTGATACGCGTGGCTAGTATGGGAACTACTAGAAGTCATGCGGAGTGATAAGGGTGGCTAAAACGCGGGATGCTATTTCGGGAAAAAATATTTTCTTTAAATAAATTGTGAAGGCTCCCGCAGTGATATAAGAAAATGAGATATTGTGAATTTATTTATGATTTGGGACTACAAGACGGTACCTCGGGAGTGCCCTTGTTGATATTAATTTATGGCCGTAGTTGCCTTTGATTATTGTTGTGATTTTCTTAAAGTTGAAAAGAATTCTGTTTTGTTTCAACGAGGTATTTATTTGCCATTATTTGATGTAATTAAATGTGACATACTACTTGATTCATTTTCATTATCATTTTATCTTATAATATTGTTTAAACATTTTACCATGTCATTATTTATTCTCCAGCAGGGCCTGACCTGACCTCGTCACTACTCTACCGAGGTTAGGCTTGGCACTTACTGGGTACCGCTGTGGTGTACTCATACTACGCTTCTGCACATCTTTTTGTGCAGATCCAGGTACATCTTATCAGACGACGCATAAGTAAACTAGCTATACGAGAAGACTTCGAGGTATATCTGCCAGCGTCCGCAGACTCCGGAGTCCCCTTCTATCTTACTATGTTGTCTTCCTTATTTGCTTTAGACTCTGATGCATAGAGACATAAAGAATAAATTCTTAGAAGCTTGTGACTTATTTCTACCGGGTTTTGGGAGTTAAAATTGTTTGAATTGTAGTTTATTTATTTAAGATATTTATTATTATTCCGCATTGATAGGCTTACATAGTCTTAGAGATTAGGTGCCATCACGACATCCTACGGAGCGAATTTGGGGTCGTGACAAGTTGGTATCAGAGCACTAGGTTCATAGGTGTCATGAGTCACAAGCAGGTTTAGTAGAGTCTTGTACATCAGTACGGAGACGTCTGTACTTATCTTCGAGAGGATATGGAACTATTAGGAAATATTCACTTCTTTGATTCCTTATCGTGTGACATTGATTTTTCTTGAAACATATATCTTATATTCTTTTGTATCCACTCGTGTATAACATTGTGCACTCGGTATCAGTTGTGCGTCGATGGTTCGTGATGCCGCATATGGATTATAAGGGAGCAAGAGATGCTCAAACATTGCCTCAATGCGTGGTTCCAACTGAAGATGCGGGCGTATTGAGAGATCACCTAGTGAATCATGTGGGGGTGCAACGGACGTTAGTGTCTGGTTGATTTATACAAGCTGTGAAGGTTATTATTGAGGATCATTGGACATTGTGACCTATTACTTCGCGCCGAGTGAGGGGAGTCCACTACCAATGGGTGGATTGCGGGGTCATGTATTATATCAGTTTTGGCCTGAAATGTATATATGTGGTACTGAAAGGTTCCCTAAAATTTACACATGTTTAAGACCTGAGATTTCGTAGAGGATAAGGTTGGGACTTGCGGTATGTCCGCCTCCTTAATAATCCTATACTTCAATACCAAATGAGTTATAGAAACAACTCTAAATTTATAGAAGGTCCACTCAGTATGGACGTCACGGTTGCGGATTTTGGAGTGCTTCGGAGTAAGTATAGTTGTTGATGAGATTCTGGACTATGTGGTTCGTGCCAAGATTTTTCTGTATGGAGCTCTACTTTTGTGGTTGTTGTGTATAAATAGGGGTAAGGGTTACCCCAAAGAAGAATCAAAGAGTATGTTAAGAAATGGGTCAGCTCAACAGTGTTGAGTCAGCATAACAAAAGATGAAATTTTCCATGGGAGAGATAATTCTCCACCAGTGTTCGTGGTAAGCCTATGAAGAGGGCAGACCAGCCAATGCAACACCGCCCACTTGGCTCAGGCAGTCGTCCAGCCCAGTCCACATATCGGATTACTCGGGGTGCTCCAGTAAGTTCTTTTAATGCACCACCGACATGAGTTCCTATAATGGTTGTTCCAGTTATCTGGCACAAACTCAATATGAGCAGCCTAACCCGCAAAGGGGTTATTATGAATACGGTGATACTGGAACATCAGGAGAAAAATTTCCCAAACTTTGGAGAGACATATTTCATCAAAGTACTCAGGCTACGTGCCCCATTGAAGTTACTACACCACCCACACGACTAGTTAGGGGTGGAGGACAGGCGGGTAGAAGGCGTCCTAGAGGTGGAGACCCAGCCGTTGATATATTTTTATGGTATGGCGGAGGTCGCTATATCAGTTGGTGTCGTTACAGATACGACCTTGATATAATATAAAGGAATAATTTCCTTAACTTGATTCGGTTCTGAGTATCGAGACGAGTCCTCCTATTGTGCTCCACTTAAGAGTGAGTTTCATAATTCTGTAATCTACTTATGTGTTTACTCATGTTGGGAGATTCCATGGAGATAACTACGCCTATCATTCCATGTTGGTCACTAATAAAACCTGTGAGGCTAAATGTGGCTTTCTGTTACTCATTTCGGTAAGTTTTGATGTAATTTACGGATAATTAATTACAAATTGTGAATTATATGCCCTACCGGTGTGGGGTTCATTATGTGTTGTGATTTTATTTAACGGAAATTATTTTGAAGGAGCAAATGAAAAGTTTTGATTAGCACGATGTGCATATTACGTGTGATTCAGAATTGAGGACGAGATCCTTGTGAGGAAAAATCTTGTGTTTAAGTTCTCCCATGAGAGATCCAATTTGTACTATAGTACTAATAGGAAGTCATGCCTGTTAGGCTTATTTGAAAATACTTATATGAAATCCTCTGTGCATACTTGTCAATTTTGTGCTATAATTATTGAGTTTTAACCTACGAGATAGGTTCCTGCCCAAGTGAAGTTAAATGTGACTCATTAATTCGGGTAAATAATTTTGAGGTCTTCATGCCTCGTGTCTCGTTATCAGTATTGTGAAAGTTTGAAATGAAATTTTTGTTAACATGAAGTTAATTGATGATTCTGTAATTGATTATGAACAACTATTAAGACCAGATTGACCCAGAAGGGTGATCCGTTCAGATGGACCGAGGAATGTGAGGAGAGCTTCCAAAAGCTCAAGACAACTTTGACTACAGTCCTAATGTTGGTATTACTTACATGTTCAAGGTCTTATACTGTGTATTGTGACGCATCGCGTATTGGTCCCGGCGTTATGTTGATGCAAGACAGTAGGGTGATTGCCTACGCGTCCAGACAGTTAAAGGTACATGAGAAAAAAAAATTCGGTCCACGACCTTGAGTTAGCAGCTATTGTTCATGCCTTGAAGATTTGGCAGCATTATTAGTACGGTGTCCATTGTGAGGTCTACACCGATCACCGAAGTCTATAACATCTATTTAAATAGAATGATCTTAAATTGCGGCAGCAGAGGTGGTTGGAGTTGCTTAAGGATTATGATATCACTATTCTCTATCATCCTGGGAAGGCCAATGTAGTGGCTGATGCCTTGAGTCGTAAGGCTGAGAGTTTGGGCAAAATAGCATATTTACTGGTAGTAGAGAGGCCTTTAGCCTTGGATGTTCAGGCCTTGGCCAACCAGTTTGTTAGACTGGATGTTTCCGAGCCGAGCTGAGTTTTGGCATGTGTGGTTTCTTAGTCTTCTATTTATGACCGTATCAAGGAGTGTTAGTATGATGACCCCCCATCTGTTTGTCCTCAAGGACACAATTCAGCACGGCGATGCCAAGGAAGTCACTATTGGAGATGAAAATGTATTACGGATGCAAGGAAGGCTATGTGTGCCAAATGTAGATGGTTTGTGCCACTTGAGTTTTCAGGAGGCTCATAGTTCGCGGTACTCCATTCATCCAGGTGCTGCAAAGATGTATCAACACTTGAGACAGCACTATTGGTGGAGGCGGATGAAGAAAGACATAGTAGAATATGTATCTCGGTGCCTAAATTGTCAGCAGGTGAAATATGAGCATCAACGACCGGGTGGATTGCTTCAGAAGTTGGAAATTCCAGAATGGAAATGGGAGCAGATCACTACGGATTTCGTTGTTGGGCTCCTACGGACTCAGAGGAAGTTCAATGCAGCTTGGGTGATTGTGGATAGATTGACCAAGTCAGCTCATTGCAATCCTATGATGACTGCTTACTCTTCCGAGCAGTTGGCTCGAATCTATATTCGCGAGATTTTCAGATTTCACGGCGTACCGGTATCTATCATCTCTGACTGGGGTACGCAGTTTACATCACGGTTCTGGGGGCAGTACAACGTGAGTTGGGTACTTGGTTAGTGTTGAGTACAACATTTCACCCTCAGACAGACGGGCAGTCCGAACGCACTATTCAGATACTGGGGGATATGCTTCGTGCGTGTGTGATAGATTTTGGGGGTGCTTGGGATCAGTTCTTACCACTTGCGGAGTTTGCTTACAACAACAGTTACCAGTCAAGCATCCAGATGGCTCCGTATGAGGCCTTGTATGGTAGGCGGTGCCGGTCTCCAGTGGGTTGGTTCGAACCAGGCGAGGCTAGACTTTTGGGTATAGACTTGGTTCAAGATGCCTCGAAAAAGGTTAAGTTGATTCAGGATCGACTTCGTACAGCCCAATCTAGATAGAAGAGTTATACGGATTGGAAGGCTCGTGATGTTGCATTCATGGTTGGTGAGCGGGTATTGCTCCAGGTTTCGCCTACGAAGGGTGTGATGAGGTTCGGGAAGAAGGGCAAGTTGAGCCCTAGGTATATTGGGCCTTTTGAGATTCTTGAGAGAGTTGGAGAGGTGGCTTACAGACTTGCACTACCACCTAGTCTTTTTGCGGTTCATCTGGTATTCCATGTTTCTATGCTTCAAAAATATCACGGCGATCTGTCTCATTTGTTAGACTTCAGTTCGGTTCAGTTAGACAATGATCTATCTTATGTTGAGGAACCAGTGGCTATTTTAGATAGGCAGGTTCGAAAGCTAAGGTCAAAGAATATTGCTTCTGTAATGGTTCAGTGGAGGGGTCATCCGGTTGAGGAGGCGACGTGGGAGGTCGAGAATGATTTACGCAGATTTTATCCACACTTATTCACCAGCTCAGGTACTTTTTCTAACTCCGTTCGAGGACGAACGTTTGTTTTAGAGGTGGAGAATGTGATGACCCAAAATGTCATCTTTAAATTTAATGATTAATTATGTGATCTAAGCACTATTTACCATTACTCGACTTGAGTGTGCGGTCCGTAAAAACTTTTTGGAAAAGTTTTCAGGTGAAAAATGGATTAAAATGTGAATTAGAGCTTTAAAACTCAACTGAGTTGACTTTGGTCAACATTTTGAGCAAACGGACTCGGATAAGTGTTTTGACAGTTCCGGTAGATCCGTATCGTTATTTGGGACTTAGGCGTATGCCCGGAATCAAATTCCGAGGTCCCTAGCCCGAGATATGGAATTTTAATGAAAAATTTAAAGTTTAAGCTCAAATAGTGACCGGATGTCGAATTATGTGCAAATGACCCCAGAATAGAATTTTGATGATTCCAACAGCTCCGTATGGTGATTTTGGACTTAGAAGCGTGATCAAAATTTTATTTGGAAGTCCGTAGTGGAATTAGGCTTGAAATGCCGAAAGTTAAATTTTTGAGAAGTTTGATCGAGGGGTTGACTTTTTGATATCGGGGTTGAAATCCGATTTTGAGAATTTTTATAAATCCATTACGTCATTTATGACTTGTGTGCAAAATTTTAGGTCAATCAGAATTGATTTGATATGTTTCGGCGCAAAATATAGAAGTTGGAAGATTTGAAAACTCATAATTCGATTCGATGCGCGATTCGTAATTTCGGCGTTGTTTGGCATGGTTTGAAGCCTCAACTAAGTTCATATTGTATTTTGGGATATGTTGGTATATTTGGTTAAGGTCCCGAGGGCCTCGGGTGGATTTCGGAAGGTTAACGGAATGGATTTCGGACAAAAAGGAATTGCTGGAATATTTCTGCTGCAGAAGCTATTTTTGGACAGCAACCGGTGCAATCGCAGAGCTGACTTTGGAAGCTTATATCTCGAAATCTATAAGGAATCTGAATATTATCAAAACATAAAAGTTGTAGCTCTTTGATTCTAGTTTCCATAATGATAAACCATTTATCATTCAGATATTTATCCAAAATGTTATGATCGATTGACTGAAGCTGGTACTGCAGATTTTGGCTACAGCAGTGTGCATCGCCAGAAATTTCTGCTGCACAGGGCTTACTTTGGGAGCTTATATCTCGCAATCTATAAGGAGTTGGGCGATGAGAAAAACATGAAAGTTGTAGTACTTTGTATCTAGTTTGCAGAACTTTAAACCTTTTGGCAGTTGGAGTTGAGTACAAGAAGTTATGATTGATACATTACAGGTTGTCGAGGAAGAGTTTGATGTTTTCAACATAAGCATGTAATGATCCAAAAGTCCATTTTTAGTTCTAGAGATCAAAATTCGATTTTGAGACTTTCGACATTTTGATAATGAA
Source organism: Nicotiana tabacum (assembly GCF_000715075.1). Classification (NCBI taxonomy): domain Eukaryota; kingdom Viridiplantae; phylum Streptophyta; class Magnoliopsida; order Solanales; family Solanaceae; genus Nicotiana; species Nicotiana tabacum. The sequence continues at coordinate 148,613,626 of NC_134096.1, read as the reverse complement.
TTATAGGAGTGATCTGGAAAGTTTGGTCTAATTTCATCAAGTCGCGATTGAGTTTTAAGTGCGAAATATGAGTTAATTGTTTAACGAGCGAAATTGGTATCACATTGAGCAAATATGCTCCGAATTGAGTTTCGATTGAATGAATGGGTTCGTAGTTTTATTTGTGACTCATAGGAACAAAAATCGTCGAATTCTGAGTTCGTATGATGGAGTTAGAGCATTTTTAGTCAAATAAAACTGCTGGTGTAAATAGTCCTTGTGTGTACCTTTAGCGACCAGATGTGACACTTTTAGCAACGGGATTGGATTTTTAGCGACCGGAATAGTGTTTTTGGGGCAGAAACTTAAGGACCAAAAATGGTCATTTCCTTCATTTCGTTTTGGAGTTTTGGAGCACGGTTCTTGGGCGATTTTGAGGATTTCTTCAAGACTTCAACTTGGGTAAGTGTCCTATATCCAAATGTGATTATATTTCATAAATCCATGGTCATATTCATCATTTATTTCGGATTTAAATGGAAGAAATCAAGATTTTTGCAAAATCTTCCAAAAAACAAAAATTTAAGATTTGGAGGTCGAGTTGTTATCGGATTTTGGTAAAATTGGTATGGGTGGACTCGTAATTGAATGAGTTGTCGGATTTTATAAGTTTTGCCAGATTCCAAGATATGGGCCCCACGGACAAATTTTGAGCTAATTTCGGATTTTAATGAAAATATAATATTTTCTTATGAAATTGATTACTATAATTTTTGTTGACTGTATCGAATTAATTATGACTAGATACGAGTCGATTGGAGTCGAAAATTCGAGGAAAAAGCATAATACTTGGTTAAATTGGAGCAAGTCGAGGTAAGTGACTTGTCTAACCTTGTGTGGGAGAAATTTCCCCTAGAATTGATATTAATGTGATTATTGAAATGTGTTAAAAGTCGTGTACACGAGGTGATGAGTGTGTACACGGTCTAATTGCAAAAGGTTATATTTTTAAATTGTGTAGATCACTGTTGCTCATTTATTAAATTATTTGATCTTGTTATATTCTTCATCATTAATCTGAGATATATACTTCAAATTTGTTTGATCTTTTCTTACTAATTATTTTACCTGTTTAGTTGAAACTTGGTTTCTTTTATTCTGTGCATTATTTGAAGGTTGATTTTCTTTAAATTAAATATTATTAATATGAAGTATTTGACATTTTTAAACTTGATATTGAAGCAACATAGTAAAGATTTTAAAATATTATTTTCCTAAATTATTTACTCCTGAATATTTTTATACTCATTGTGAGGGAGCCGTGAGCTCTTTATTGTGGAAGAATATTATTGTTGAATTATTATGACATGAGCCGTGAGCTCTTTATTGTGGAAGAATATTATTGATGATTTATTTTGGCATGACCCGTGAGCTCTTTATTGTGGAAAAATATTGTTGTTGAATTATTTTGGCAAGTTAAATTATTCGAGCACTTGAGGTGCAAATTGTGATATATTGTGATATTGATACGCATGCGGTGATATAAGGTTTGGGTGTTGAAACACATGCGGTGAGATAAGGGTGTCTTGATATGCGTGGCTAATAGGGGAACTACTAGAAGTCATGCGGTGTGATAAGGGTGGCTAAAATGCGGGATGCTATTTCGGGAAAAAATGTTTTCATTAAATAAATTATGAAAGCTCCCGCGGTGATATAAGAAAATGAGATATTGTGAATTTATTTATGATTTGGGACTACGAGGCAGTACCTCGGGAGTGCCCTTGTTGATATTGATTTATGGCCGTAGTTGCCTTTGATTATTGTTGTGATTTTCTTAAAGTTGAAAAGAATTCTGTTTTGTTTCAACGAGGTATTTATTTGTCATTATTTGATGTAATTAAATGTGACATACTACTTGATTCATTTTCATTATCATTTTATCTTATAATATTGCTTAAACATTTTACCATGCCATTATTTATTCTCCAGTAGGGCCTCACCTGATCTCGTTACTACTCTACCGAGGTTAGGCTTGGCACTTACTGGGTACCGCTGTGGTGTACTCATACTATGCTTCTGCACATCTTTTTGTGCAAATCCAGGTACATCTTATCAGAGCACGCATAAGTAAACTAGCTATACGAGGAGACTTCGAGGTATATCTGCCAGCGTCCGCAGACTCCGGAGTCCCCTTCTATCTTACTATGTTGTCTTCCTTATTTGCTTTAGACTCTGATGTATAGAGACATAAAGAATAAATTCTTAGAAGCTTGTGACTTATTTCTATCGGGTTTTGGGAGTTAAAATTGTTTGAATTGTAGTTTATTTATTTAAGATATTTATTATTATTCCGCATTGATAGGCTTACCTAGTCTTAGAGACTAGGTGCCATCACGACATCCTACAGAGGGAATTTGGGGTCGTGACAGGTCTTCACATTCTTCACCCCTAAAACAAACATTTGTCCTCGAACGGACATAGAAAGATATCTAGACTGGTGAAAAGGTGTGGATATCTAGTCCGCATGTTCGATTCGGACTCCCACGTGGTTGCCTCGATCGACTGACCTCTCCACTGCACTCGAATTGAAGGATAACTCTTAGACCTTAACTGCCGGACCTGCCGGACTAGAATAGCCACCGGCTCCTCCTCATAAGTCAAATCCTTGTCCAGTTGGACTGAGCTAAAATCTAACATATGGGACGGATCATTGTGATACTTCCGGAGCATGGTCACATGGAATGCTGGATGGACTGCTAATAAACTAGGTGGCAATACGAGTCTGTAGGCCACCTTGCCCACTCTCTTAAGAATCTCAAAGGGTCCGATATACCTAGGGCTCAACTTGCCCTTCTTTCCGAACCTCATCATACCCTTCAAGGGTGAAACTCAGAGCAATACCTTCTCTCCAACCATGTATGCAACATCACAAACTCTATGGTCGGCATAAATCTTCTTCCTAGACTGAGCGGTGCGAAGTCGATCCTGAATAATCTTGATCTTATCCAAGGCATTCTGAACCAAATCAATACCCAACAATTGAGCCTCTCCTGGCTCGAACCATCTAACTGGCGAGCGGCACCGCCTCCCGTATAGTGCCTCATAGGGAGCCATCTGAATGCTTGACCGGTAGCAATTATTGTAGGCAAACTCCAAAAGCGGCAATAACTGATCCCAAGAACCACTGAAATCCATAATGCAAGCGTGAAGCATATCCTACAATATCTGAATAGTGCGCTCGGACTGTCCATTCGTCTAGGGTGAAATGTTGTACTTAACTCAACCCGCGTGCCTAACTCACATTGTACGGCCATCCAGAAGTGCGATGTGAATTGCGTACCTCAATCAAAAATGATAGATATAGACACACCGTGAAAACAGGCAATCTCACAGATGTAGATCTCAGCAAATCGCTCTGAAGAATAGGTAACTGCCACTGGAATGAAATATGCCGACTTGGTCAACCTATCCACAATGACCCATATCGTGTCGAACTTCTTCTGAGTCCGTGGGAGCCCAACAATAAAATCCATAGTGATACGCTCCCACTTTCACTCAGGAATCTCTAGCCTCTAAAGCAAACCACTAGGCATCTGATGCTCGTACTTTACTTGCTGACAATTTAGACACCGAGCTACATTTGCAATTATATCCATCTTCATCCTTTTCCACCAATAATGTTGTCGCAAGTCCTGATACATCTTGGCGTGTTACTCGAATGAATAGAATACCGCGAACTGTTTGCCTCCTCAAGAATCAACTCGCAAAGCCCATCCACATTGGGCACAAAAATACGACCCTGCATCCGCAAAACCCCATCTTCTCCAACAGAACCTGCTTGGCACCACCATGCCGTACTGTGTCCTTAAGGACAAGCAAATGGGGGTCATCATACTGACGCTCTCTTATGCGCTCATACAAGGAAGACCAAGAGACTGTGCAAGCTAGAACACGACTGGGCTCCAAAACATCTAACCTCATGAAGTGATTGGTAAAAGCCTGAACATCTGATGCTAACGGCTTCTCCCCAACTGGAATATACGCAAGGCTACCCATACTGACAACCTTTCTACTCAAGGTATCGGCCACCACATTGGCCTTCCCGGGATGATATAAAATGGTGATATCATAGTATTTCAATAGATTCAACCACCTTCTCTGCCTTAAGTTGAGATCCTTCTGCTTGAACAAATACTGTAGACTCCGATGATACGTGAATACCTCACACGATATGCCATAAAGATAGTGCCTCAAAATCCTTAGCGCATGAACAATGGATGGAAACTCTAAGTCATGAACATGGTAATTCTTCTCATAAACTTTCAAATGCCGCAACGCGTATGCAATCACCCTGCCATCCTACATCAATACTGCACCGAGCTCAATACGCGATGCATCACAATACACAATGTAGGATCCTGAACCTGTGGGCAATACCAACACCGGCGTTGTAGTTAAAGCAATCTTGAGCTTCTGGAAGCTCAACTCACACTCATCCGACCATCCAAATGGGGTACCCTTCTGGGTCAATCTAGTCAATGGGGATGCTATAGATGAAAACCCCTCCACGAATCGGCGATAATAACCCGCCAAACCCAGGAAACTCTGGATCTCTGTAGCTAAAGTAGGTATAGGACAGTTCTGGACTACCTCAATCTTCTTAAGATCCACATTTATGCCCTCTGCTGATACAATATGCCCCAAAAAGGCGACTGAGTCTAACTAAAACTCACACTTTGAAAACTTGGCATATAACTCGCTATCTCTCAAAGTCTGAAGTACAATCCAAAGATGCTACTCATGCTCCTCTCCACTGCGGGAGTAAATCAAGATATCATCAATGAATATGATCACAAAAGAATCCAAATAATGCTTGAACACCCAGTTCATCAATTCTATAAATGTTGTCGGGGCATTTGTCAACCTAAATGACATCACTAGGAACTCATAATGCACATACTGAGTCCGAAAAGCCCTCTTAAGGACATCGGATGCCCTAATCTTTAACTGATGGTAGCCATCCTCAAATCAATCTTCGAAAACACCTTGGCACCCTGAAGCTGATCAAATAAATCATCAATCCTCGAAAACGGATACTTGTTCTTCATAGTGACTTTGTTCAACTGCCGATAGTCTATAGACATCCTCATCGATCTATCTTTCTTCTTCACGAACAACACGGGCGCACCCCAGGGCGAGACACTAGGTCTAATGAATCCCTTATCAAGCAAATCTTGTAACTGCTCCTTCAACTCCTTCAACTCCGGCGGGGCCATACGGTATGATGTAATAGAAATGGGCTGAGTACCCGGCGGCAGATCTGCGGGAAACACCTCTAGAAACTCACGCACAACTGGTACTGAATTCATGGAAGGAACCTCCGCGTTTGATTCATGAACATATGCCAAATATGCTAGACATCCTTCTTGACTGTACGTCGAGCCTTCATACAAGAAATAACCCTGCTGGTAGAATGGCTAGGAGTCCCTCTCAACTATAATCGAGGAATCCCCGGCATGGCTAAGGCCACTACCTTGGAGTGACAATCCAATATAGCATGATAAGGTGAAAACTAATCAATACCTAAGATAACATCAAAATCTACCATATCAAGAAGTAGAAGTTCTATGCTACTCTCATGACTCCCAATAGTAATCACATACCAGCAATAGATGCGATCTACAATAATATAATCTCCCATAGGCGTGGACACATACACAGGAGCACTCAAAGAATCACGAGGCACAACCAGATATGAAGCAAAATAGGATGACACGTAGGAATAAATAGAGCCCAAATCAAATAGAACTGAAGCATCTCTATGACAAACTGGAACAATACCTATGAGATGACTCGACCTCAGGCCTAACTGGGAAAGCATAACATCTGGGCTGGGCCACACCACTATAAACTGCGTATTTAGGACGACCTCTAGCTGGTTGAACTCCACCTCTAATGGCCTGACCTCCACCTCTGACAGCCTGACCTCCTCCTATGGCTTCCTGACCATTGCCTCTAGCTGGCTGAGCAGTCGGTAGAGCAACCGATGTCGGGACCATGGAACGAGAGCTCTGCTATGGCATGCCGCCCAACAATATCGGATAAAACCTCCTGATGTGACCAGTACCTCCACACTCAAAACACCCATCCTACTACTGTGGCTACTGAAGCTAACCCGAACGGGCTGGATAACCACGGTGATAGCTCTGAATCGGAGGTGCACTAATAGGAGCTGATGGTGCACTATAGGCTGGCTGCCCAGAATGAGGCACATAAGGACCACGACTCCCTAAAGCACTGTGAGATGCCTAAAGCACTGGCTGAAATATCCTAGGAGGATGGCCCCTACCAAAATCACCCTTGCCTCCAGATGAGGCCCTACTGAAACTACCGGAATGACGAGGCCTCTTATCAGACATCGGCCCTTCTCCTGAGAACGAACCATCTCGATCCGTCTGGAAATATCTATGGCCCTCTGAAAAGTAATATTATCTCCGGTCTCATGGAGAGCTAGGTCCACAAATCGAGTCTAGTACTGGGTAACAGTCATATTACCCTTCTGAAGACGCTCAAACTACATGAGGTAAGCCTCTCTTAGAGTGACAGGGGTGAACTTATCTAGAAATAGCTGTGAGAACTGATCCCAGGTAAGTGCAGGCGACCCAGTTGGTCTAGTCAACATATAATCATCTGAAATACTCCAAAATTGACCCCATTAGTCTTAACTATACCCATGTTCTGCAGCACCTCGTGGATGCGGTCTAGATAATCATGTGGGTCCTCATAAGGTGCACTACTGAAATGAACAGGAAAGAGCTTGGTAAACTTGTCCAACCTCAATAAAGCCTCAGTAGTCATAGCGGGCCTATCAACGGCCTATGCCGCAACAACCGGCTGAACCACCCCAACTGGAGGGGCTGCTAGAGTCTGGTACTGGGGAGCTGCCTACTCTGGAGTGTGAATAGCGGGATTCTGTGCTCGTCCCCCAGCTCGAGAGACTACTGGTGCCACCAGGAATGTACCGGTCTGGGCCACACTCTCCATAAAGCCCACCAAACGGACTAGGGTGTCCTGAAGCACAAGAGTAGCTATGAACCCCTCCGGGACCTGAGCTTGTCCGATGGGTATGGTCTAAGCTGAAAACTCCTCCTCGTGATCAATTTGAGGCTCCACTGCGGCTGCTTCTACTCAAGCTCTAGGCTGAGCGTTTCCTCTTTCTCGCCCTCTGGCTTGTCCTCGACCTCTGTCCCTAGTAGTAGCTACCATAGGGGGCTCCAGCTCCTATCCGACAGTAGATGCAGTACGTGTTCTTGCCATCTGCGAAAGAACAAGAATAGAACGTTTCAATCATCAATGATAGAATAAAATCACACGATAGAGAAATAAAGAAGTGAAATTTTTCCTAAACTCCATAGCCTCTGGAAGATAAGTACAGACGTCTCCATACCAATCCTCCAGACTCTACTAAGCTTGCTCATGACTCGTGAGACCTAGGCAACCTAGTGCTCTGATACCAACTTGTCAGGACCTGGAATTCCTACCCTTGGGACCGTGATGGCACCCAATATTTCACTAGCTAGGCAATCCAATATTAGAATAATATTTTTAGAAATTTTTAACAATTCAAATTAAATAATAACTAAGAAACTAAATAAACTATAATAGAGTTAGAAAAATCATAACAAACGCGATATCTAGATACAATCCTAGAACTGGTGTCACAAATAAGTGCACGAGCGACTCGAAAAATTCAAATAATGGTCTGAATGAAAGTATAACTGTCTGTAATGAAATAAACAGTAAGAATAAGGTAGAAGGGACTTCAGGGCTGCGAACGCCGAGTCCAATCCGCACTCAATAGTGAGTGGAAACGGTCATTGGAAGAATAGTACCCAAAAAGAGTCGAGGTCGATTTCTACAGGGAGTTACAATGGGTGTTAGGAGTATACACTTGACGAAAGCAAATGGAAAAACTAAATTATGCTTCCAAACAACAGGTTTTGATTTCTATGTCTAATTTTACTTTAGCAATTATAAGCTAAGAAAAGAAACTATAAGCGAATTAGTGTTTTTGGTGTTTTTCTAAATAATTAAAAAGCCTAGGGATGTGACCATAACCTAGGTGTTCTACTAATAGGTTAAATATGTTAATACTTATTTTGTTTATTGGGGTGTATTATATCTCTCAACTCTACGTTACTCACTCAATACCTCTCGGTCAAAAAGTGATTTTGCCTAATTTAACTTTCTCAAGTCCAAATGGGTATCAAACAAAATAGTTGATATGAGCTCATGTCGGATTCTCACTATCTCTAGTTTGAACCCTTTAATTAGGCTAATCAAACTATCAATTAGCCCGACTCCTTATTAGCCAAGTTATCCTATACTAGGTCCCTCTTTCTCAAGTAGAGACTAAGTCAAAAAGGCATGAATCAATGTTTGCAACTATTAATTCTAAAATTGAATCATAAACTAAGCTAAACAATCAACACTCAATCATAAACAAGCATTAAATTAAGTACCCATAAGGTTTATACACTAGGGTTGGGTCACAAAATCCCTAATATTAAAATGATAAAATATGATGTTTAAGGCCTAAAAATCACAAAATCCCTAAAATGGCAAAGTGTAATGCTTACAGCAGTTCAAACTTCGAAACTTTACCTAAAAATATGAAACTCGTCTATTTATAGTGGCCCAAAATTCGCTGACAAAAATGCCCCTCGAGAGGTTCTGCGGCCGCACAATTCCATGTGCGGTCCGCAAATATCTTCAGTTGGCAAGATCTTGGATTTTGCAGCCGCACAATTCTGGATTGCGGCTGTGAAGTATCTTCTGCGCTGCACAATTCTTGCGCGGTCCGCACTTCAGCAAGGCTTCAAAACCTGGTCTTTTGCATACTCTCTGAACTTTGAATCATTTGTCAGTGCAGACCTTGTTCTATGGCCGCACAATTCATGTGCGGTCCGCACATTGCCCAAATTCCTACTGGGCTCTTTCACTTGATCTGCGGCCGCAGATGGAATTTTGCAGTCCACACTTTCTTCTGCGCCTGCAGAAATCCTTCTCCGAACCTCACATCTTTAGTTCTGCGCCCCTTTCTTCCCTTGTGATTCGGAACACTCCTTTTTGAGTCGTATTTCATCACGAGACCCCAAACTTCAAACATTCCTGCAATTTGCACACTTTCATTAGTTTGGGGAATATAAAGCAATACTTTCGGACTAAAATAAAAGCAAAAAGGGGCTAATAAGTAGTCAAAATCCTCACTTATCAGGCGTGCAACCTGATCCCACCATATTAATATCAATCCTCCTTTATTCCATCTGTTGTGGCGTGTAACCCGATCCATAAACAAAACCAATAAATGTAATCAATTCAACAACTCAATTCACAAGAATCTCTACGATTAAAGAGAATGAAAACAAGCCATAAAGGAAACTCATATCAAATCAAGGAATGCTACAATTAATATAGGGCAACATGATAATTCAAATATATGACAATTAAAGTGTACAAGTAAGACAATTAAGGCAAGCAACAATTAATTATGGAATCATAGAAGAAACGAACATTTTAATACGAGAGAAATAAGTGACAAGTAGCAAGTAAAGGCATCTAAAGCAATTAAAGCATGTAACAGTTAAGACATGGAATAAAATAATTAATGAAATACGGGCAAGCATGGAAACAGTTATTTTAACGGCGCATATACACTCGTCACCTCGCATATACGACGCTACACATGTAATTCACATAGCACATAGCTCAAGGGTTCCTATTCCCTCAAATCAAGGTTAGACCCAACACTTATCTCGCTCCGCAAGTAAATCAAAGCTCAACCAGGGCCTTTCCTCAAAAATATGCCTCCAAACCAATCGGATCTAACCGTAAATCACTCAATAACATCAGACAATGCTAGGGAAATCAATTACAATACATAAAGTTAAGGTCTTTATACTTTTTCCAAAAAGTCAACAAAAGTCAACCATGGGCTCGCTTAGTCAAAACTCGAGATTCGGGCCAAAACTCAATTTTTCATTCACTCCCGAGCCCGATTATGTGATTAGTGTTGAAATCCAACCTCAATTCAAGGTCTAAATCTCAATTTTTACAAAAACTCTCAATTCTTCCCAAATCCCTAATTTTTTACCATGAAAGTGCATAGATTAAGGTTAGAAATCAATGGGTGTTGATGGAAATGGAATAAAATGAGTTAAAGTACACTAACCTATGAAATAGTTATAAACATTTTCTTCAAAATCGCCACTAGGCCGAGCTCTAATGAGAAGATGGTGAAAAATGAGTGAAATCCCGTCTTTAGGATATTTAATTAACAAGGAGTCAGGCCTTATTCACATTCGCGAGGCACATCAGCCAGAATGGCCTACGCGTTCGCGAAGTTCCTCATGCGTTCGTGAAGGCTTCTCCCCCAGGCCTTCGCATTCGCGAGCCAGGGCTCGCGTTCTGATGGTAGGCTATAATTGCATATTTTGGGCTTTAATTGCACTCTAATTCCCTGTACTTTACTAGTGTTTGTGCTTTAAATGGTATGATTTTGCACTGAGTATGCGTTTTATGCTTTGTAGGAGTAATTCGGAGTCACGATGAGGTTTTGGAGTTAATTCGAGCTATTCTGGAGCTTTGAAGTCTGAGTAAAAGCCCATGGATTAGGTGGGGATCGTAATCGAGGATCAACGAACAAGAATACACTTAACGAAGAGAAATGAAGAATGGAGCAGGAAGACACCCAGGTGCGCGACCGTGCACTGGCCGTGCAAGTGGAGCAGAACACTGTCCAAAGTGCGCAGCCACATGCAAGGTCACTTGCCCAGGTGCGCGACCACGCACGTCTGGTCAGAAAAAATTCCCAAGCCTATTTTTGTAATTTTGGAGGCGACTCCTCTTGACCTATATGAAGCCCAGCTCATCTAAAAAGAGGGTATCTTGGATTTTTAGAACAACATTTTGGAGAGAAGAAGGAAGGAAGCAACGAAAACGCAAAATACTTTATCCAATTCATTCAATACGAAAGTTTGTTTGAATTTGGGAATTGTAATGTCTTCTTGTTCTTCTAATACTCTTGCGATAAATACTTTCTCCATTATGGAGTAATCTTTCTTAGGGTTATTGACGGATGTTGTGATTTGACTATCGTTTTTGGTTTTACTCTATGTTAACTGCTTGAATTCATTTAATGAGTTATTAATTGAATTGCAAGGCTTATTGTGGTTTTTCTTTAATTGAAAGAGAAGTGTTACTGCTATTCGCATTGTGCCATATTGTTTGGGTTGATTTTATGCCTCTTCTAGGTAATCGAAAGAGTTTAGAGAGTTATCAATTAACCTAACTTAGAAGAATAATCGAGAGGTGTTCTTCGAAAGATCATTCTTTCACTATTTTCGTGCATATTCATAGGACATGTTATTAGGTTGATCAAAGGAATCTCATTCATTCGGAAGAAGAATTTGAATCCCTAAAGTATCTTAATCATCTGATGAAATCGAAGAAGTCAATAGAAGTTAAGAATGAACTTAACCTAAAATTATCCGGAACAATAGTTGATCACATATCTTGTCACAACCCTTACTTCTCACCTTTATATTCAATCATTGCTACTAGTCATTAAAGTGTCATTAGTTTCTTACAATTGATAATCTTAGTTTTATTTGTAGTCAATAATAACATCAATCAAAGGTTTATTATGCTGGATAGTGTTAAGCTAAAGATTTATTAGAATATTATTTAAACCAATCCATGTGGAGACGATTTAATACTATACTATCTTTGACTAGCGAGCCTAAGTTTTATACACCGATTTTACGCTCGTCAAATTTTGGCGTCGTTGCCGGGGATTGGCAATTAATAGTATTTAAATTAATTTTCAGTGCTAATTCAGGAACAACTTTATTTTATTTTTCATTTTTATGCTCTTCTCATCTGTGTGCAGGCAACAGGTTAAGTTCAACGGTATATGACTCGATCCTCTTCAAAGGACATGGTGCCATATGACCCAGAGTTAGACAAGGACCTAAGGCAATTGAGAAGAGAGAAAGGATCGAGCAGATTGTTGTTGGGTCATCCTTCAACTCAAAATACAATGGTAAACAAGGAAAAGGTAGTGGACCTAGCTGCGAGAGAGGCGACTCGGCAACGACAAGCACGGTTAGCAGCTGAAGCAGCCAGATATGCGGATGTAACGGTCGACAGGGAGCAAAGGTTCAATCTCAATCGAAACGTGATAGAAGATGAATTTGAAAATGCAGCTCCTAGACTTGGGAGGCCGTTAGGAGATTATGCCAGACTGGTATACAACCAACAACAGTCTAGTGTGAGACCCCCACCCATTGATGCCAATAAGTTTGAACTCAAATAGGGATTCATCCAGACCATTCATAATAATTGCATATTTAGAGGGAGGCCCAATGAAGATCCCAACAACCATCTGATGGACTGCAACGAAATTATGAACACATTCCATTACAATGGAGCATCACATAATGCCATCTACCTCAGGGCATTCACGTTCTCTCTTAAGGATGATGCAAAGCAGTGGTTGAGAAGTCTGCCCACAGGGTCAATCCGTAAGTGGGAGGAGATGACTACCAAGTTCTTAGAAAAATATTTCTCTGCTGCTAAGACTGGACGAATGAGGAAATAGATTCATAATTTCAGCTAAGGTGATGGGGAGACAGTGTTCGAGGCATGGGAATGATTCAAGGAGCTATTGCGGAGATGCCATCATAACGGAATGGAGCAATGGATGCAACTCCGGGACTTCTGAGACGGTTTAAACCCTTCATCAAGGAGATTACTGAATAGTGTGGTTGCAAGCCCTCTGATGAAGAAGACTGCTGAAGAGATTGTCACTCTGCTGAATGAACTATCTGAAGATGCAGAACAATGGTCCACTGATCAAGGGGACCGAAAAAGATCAGCAGGGGTGCACCAAGTAGAATCCTCGGTAGCAATGCAGGCCCAAATTGCAGCTATGGCTAAGGACATCAAGCAACTGATGCTAGCTCAGGTGCAAAATCAACCACAGGTGGGAGGTGACATCTGTAGATTGGGACACCCGACATATGAGTGTCAAGCTACAGCTGAGGAAGTCAACGTTGTAGGGAACTTCAACAGAGGCAACTACCAAGGAGGTGGTAATTTCAATTCTATGGGACAGAGACATCCAGGGTTCTCATGGAGTTCTTCAACTGGTAGTTTGAACTCATGGCAACAGCAAAATCCAGAGCACCAGTACAAGCACCTCCTGGGTTCCAAACTCAACAGAGGCAACCATACCAACCTCCACTGCGTAACAACTCAAGTTTAGAAGATCTAATGAAGGCATTTATAAATAACTCCGATAAGAAACTGGAGACTCAAGGGACTGCTATAAGGGAGCAAGGTACAGCCATCCAGAATCTGGAAAGACAAATGAGGCACCTTGCACCATTATTGTCAGAAAGGGCACCAGGAACTTTGCCGGCAGACACTGAAAAGAATCCAAAAGAGACAATCAAAGATGTGTCTCCCAGGAGTGGGAAAACATTAGCAGAGCCAAAGTCAAAACCAAGAGACGAGAAGGAGATCAACTCAACCAAGATAGCTGAAGAACAAAAAATCGGTGAATTTTTGCCCAAGGAGAATGTTAGCAACAAGGATGTTGATAAGCAGAAAGTGAACAACGCAGTTGAGGAAAGCAAGCACATGCCATTATTGCCTTTTCCTCAAGAGATGAAGCGGGAGAAATTAGACAAATACTTTGGGGAATTCTTGGAGATGCTGAAACAGTTGTATGTGAACATCCCGTTCACGGAGGTGCTCGCACAGATGCCAGCCTATGCCAAATTCTTGAAGGAAATCCTCTCAAGCAAAAGGAAGCTTGAGGAAACGAAAGTGGTCAAACTCAATGCCCGATGCAGTGCCATTTTACAAAACAAAATTTCCAAGAAGTGAGGGGATCCTGGCAGTTTCACTATACCTTACTCGTTGGGTAGCGAAAATTTTGACAAAGCCTTGTGTGATTCAGGGGATCAGCCCTGCAATATGCATGCACAAGATCTTGTTAGAAGAAGGGAGTACGGAAATTGAATAAAAATCTTGAGGAAGTGGTTCAAAAAGAGATACTCAAATTGCTGGATGCATGCATAATATTTTCCATCTCTAACAGTCAATGGATCAGCCCTGTATAGGTTGTGTAGAAAAAAGGGGCATGACTGTGGTAAAAAAAAAAGGACAATGAGTTAATTCCTACTAGAACAGTTACTGGGTGGAGAATGTCCATTGATTACCGGATATTACATGATGCAACAAGGAAGGATCACTTCCCTCTTCCTTTCATTGATCAGATGTTGGAGAAGGTGGTGGGGTATGGATGTTACTTCTTCTTAGATGGATATTCAGGGTACAATCAAATACCCATTGCTCCCGAGGATGTTGAGAAAACCACCTTTACATGCCCGTCCAGAATCTTTGCATACCGGAGAATGCCTTTTGGGCTATGCAATACACCAGCTACTTTCCAGAGATGCATGATGTCAATATTTTCAGATTTAAATGGGAAGTGTCTAGAGGTGTTCATGGATGACTTTACTCTATTTGGAGATGACTTTGAAGATTGCTTGAGGAACCTCGAACTTGTTCTAAAATGATGTGAGGACACTCACCTAGTACTCAACTGGGAAAAATGTCACTTCATAGTTAAAGAGGGGATAGTCCTGGGCCATAAAGTCACAGCTGAAGATATAGAAGTTGACAGAGCTAAAGTAGACGTGATATCCAAGCTCCGGCCACCGACCTTAGTGAAGAGCATCAGAAGTTTTGTAGGGCATGCCGGTCTCTATAGAAGGTTTATTAAGAATTTTTCCAGCATTACCAAGCCCTTGACTGTATTACTTACCAAGCATGTAAAATTTGTATTTGATGTGGAGTGTCTCAGAGCATTCGAACTGATTAAGGAGAAGCTAGTGAGTGCCCCCATAATGGTGACTCCTAACTGGAGTGAGCCTTTTGAGATAATGTGTGACGCTAGTGATATGGTAGTAGGAGCAGTGTTGGGGCAGAGGAGAGATAAATTGTTCCGACCCATTTAC
This sequence comes from Nicotiana tabacum, assembly GCF_000715075.1. Taxonomy (NCBI): domain Eukaryota; kingdom Viridiplantae; phylum Streptophyta; class Magnoliopsida; order Solanales; family Solanaceae; genus Nicotiana; species Nicotiana tabacum. The sequence continues at coordinate 148,598,558 of NC_134096.1, read as the reverse complement.
TATGCAAGCCAGACCTTGAATGATGCTCAAGTGAACTATGCTCCCACGGAGAAGGAGTTCTTTGCAGTAGTCTTTGCTTTCGACAAGTTTAGATCCTATTTGGTGAGAAGTAAGGTAATAATGCATACCGATCACTCAGCACTGAAATATTTGTTGAGTAATAAAGAGTCCAAATTGCATCTGATGTGCTGGGTATTGTTGCTGCAAGAATTTGATCTAGAAATCAAGGACAGGAAGGGCACGAAAAATCAAGTGGCTGACCACTTGTCGTGATTGGAGAAACCACATGTTGAAGCGGTGGACATTCGGGAAGAGTTCGTAGATGAGCAGATGTTTTCCATTACAACAGTCTCTGATAGACCACCATGGTTCGCCAACATAGCCAACTTCTTGGCTAGTGGGTGGCTACCACACGACTTAACCTTAGATCAGAAAAATAAGTTACAAGGTGAGGTAAGATGTTATTTTTGGAATGACCCTTTCTTGTTTAAACTGTGTACAGATGGTATGATTCAAAGATGTGTGCTTGAATGCGAAATGGCAAGTATTCTGTCTTATTGCCACGATGGAGCAGTTGGAGGACACTATGGCGGGAATCGCACTGCAGCAAAGGTAATGGAAGCGGGTTTCTTTTGGCCTACCTTGTACAAAGACGTGAGAGAACATGTAGCTACATGTGACAAGTGTCAAATGGCATGTAATATTAGCAAGAGGGACAAAATGCCTCTCAAATCCATTCTAGTATGTGAAAGTTTTGACGTTTGGGGCATTAAATTCATGGGTCTGTTCCCATTGTCACACTCTTATGAATATATCCTATTAGTTGTTGACTACGTCTCTAAGTGGGTCGAAGGAATCCCTACTAGGACCAATGATGCTCGGGTGGTGTATGAATTCTGAAGGAAAAACATTTTTACCTGTTTTGGACACCTAGAGTGATTTTCAGTGACAATAGGTCGTACTTTGTGAACCAGCAGTTTGTTGCACTGTTGTCCAAGTATGGGGTCACACATAAAATGGGAACCCCGTACCATGCCCAGACTAGTGGGCAAGTCGAAGTGTCGAACCTTGAACTTAAACGAATTCTTGAAAAGACGGTTAGTGCTTCTCGTAATGATTGGTCGGTAAAGTTGGAAGAAGCTCTATGGGCATACAGAACTGCATTCAAAACAACCATAGGGACTTCACCATTCAAACTAGTGTATGGAAAATTGTGTCACCTACCTATTGAGATAGAACATAAAGCTTATTGGGAAATTAAGATGCTTAATCTTGATCTTAGTCTTGCAGGTGAACACAGGTTGGCATAGATGAATGCGTTGGAGGAGTTTAGACTGGATGCGTATGAAAATACACGGAGTTTCAAGGAAAAGACAAAGGTGGCATGATCATCTGATTAACCCAAAGGAGTTTCATGAAGGGGACAGAGTCTTACTGTACAATAGTAGACTCAGATTGTTCCCCGAAAAATTTAAGTCTAGATGGACGGGACCGTATGTGGTGAAACATGTATCACCATATGGGGCAATTAAGATCCAGAACCAGGGTGGAACGGAAAGTTTCAAAGTGAATGGGCACAGATAAAATCGTATCTTGCGAGAGGGTTTGCTCAGCAATCCTCGAGCATCAAAATCAGTTGAGGATGCCCGGTTGAGTCAAGCTGATGACTATAACTCAGAACTACTTCTAACTCGTATATTAGTTATATTTTTCACTTTTATTTATAGTGTAGAATAGATAGAAATTAGTGTATAGTTTGATGTAGTACGTGCAGGAAGGTACATGTCACGGAAGGTAGGACTTAAGGTGTCTAAAAGACCCCTTTTGAGTGTATTTGTGCGCGACCGTGCACCAGGTCGCACAATAGGCAACGTGATACGAAGCGGGACGTGTATGGCCGCACATCTGATGGGGTGACCGCACATACGATCGTGCATTTTCACCAATGTATTGCCTCAAGTGTGAGACCACGTGCGACATCGCGTACCGACCGCACATCAGGTAAGTTGTTTTCCCTTTTCAGTTTAATTTCAGACTTCCCCCTCTCAAAACCCCCAATTCTAAAATTCCCTCTTTCTCTCCCCTATACTAAACAACCCTAATTCGACTCCCCCTTCTCTTATCCCCTCTCTGTAAGATAAATAACACAACACCACCCCCTCCTCTTCTTCCTTCACCCAACCTCACGAGTTTTCTCTCCCGAATCCCCTCTGGTAAGTGAGATGCTTTCTCTCTCTCTTTTCTTAGTTTATTGTATTTTATTTTGCTTGGGTTGTAGCAGATTTTTGTGTTTTGTTTTTTATTTTTATGCTCCTCTTCTTGTGGGTGGAAGTCGAGTTTCACCATGGAGACTGACCATATAGTGGTTGGGTGTGACATTGGTGTATCCTTAGTCTAATTAGGGCTGAAATTGAGTTGTGGGGGTTAGGAAGAACTGTGCTTGTTATGTGTTTGTGAAATTGCCTCAATGAGATTGTGGGTGTAATGTTGTGACCAAGGGTAAGGGTGAAGTTTGAGTAGCCTCTCTTGGTTCGCCATGTGATTCATTAGCTAATAGTTGGCGGTTTGTTTCAGGTACTGTGGTGCCACCCAAGAAACAAAAAATCACAGGTACCTCCACAGCTGATCAAGCGGGCATATCCTGGCCCCGAGCTTCGGCTTCTGCTCGCACGTATGATCAGAACAAATTTGTCTCTTGGGAAGCCCAAGAACGATTCCAACAAAAGGAAAGAAAGAAGCCTATTGTGGAGAGGGGAATTGATATTGGGTCCCTCTAGAATGATTGTCCCCGTGTGTATTATGAATTGGTCAGGCGCGACTTGAGGGTATTCTTTCAAGAACCTGACGAAGCGAATTTAATGGTTGTTCGAGAGTTTTATGCAAACTGCCCGGAACATGGCACCCATGTCTGCACAGTCAGGAAGAAAAGAGTGGACTTCTCCAAAGAGGCCATCCGAAGGGCCTATTATTTGCCGGAATTCGTGGAAGATCCGGATACAGAGGACTACTATGCCACGCACAACAAAGAACCATACATGTGGCGCATGTTCTTTGCAACCATTTGTATACATGGCAAGGAGGTCGTGTGGATAAAGGAGGGGCAAAAATTTCACTCGGCTTCGCTGACCTTTGAAGGGAAGTACTGGCTCTACATTATCAATAATCGTCTACTGCCTTTAGGAAAGACCACTTAGGTGAATGGTCCTCGGGCGGCTCTAATTTGGTGCTTTTTCAATGGCCATGATTTTGATGTGGCTTAGATCATTCAGGCCGAGATATTGATTCGCTATCCTGTGCAGAGGTATAGGTTCTTTTTCCCATCTTTAGTCACTCGGTTATGCCATGGGGCCCGAGTACTGGAAAACAGGGACTTGGATGGAAAAGTAAAGTACGAACATAAATTTCGGGCTAATAAAGTTGTAATCGAGAAGGACACTGCTGGGCCCGCTGAGGCGGATAGCGAGGAATCTGATGCGCCCGAAGAGGGTAATGAGGATGTCGCTGCTTCTCCACCACATGTGTAGGGTGTTGGGGTAACTTCAGGTGGCGGTTGGGACACGAGAATGAGCGATTTAGAGCAGGAGATGGCGGGAATGCGTACTTCTGTCACTGATTTGGGTACTCGAGTGGATGCCCTTGCTACACAGAATGCCAAATTCGAGAAGAAGATCATGGCATGGCTACGTGCACTTGGTCGGTCTTGTCATCTGGACCCCCAAAACTATCTCTGACACGGACTGACTTGATCAGGGGAGTTTTCATCACCTTTGCATTTTTCTTTGTGTGACATGGGGACATGCCACTATTTAAAGTGTGGGGGTGGGGAATATTTGTATGTTGTATGTATATGCATTTTGTGTAGTTTGTTGTTGTTAGTTGCAGTAGTTAGAGATAGATGGCAAAAAACAAAAATACATAAAAATTTTAAAATTTTCGATTTTTTCCGATGATGAATATCATTTAACGGGTTTCTTGAGGGATAAAAGTCGAAAGAAAAAGACAAAATATTTTTCTCTTGTTAGGTAGTGTATTAATTCCTCCTTGATTTTTCTTTGTGTCGCGGTTCTTTTCCAAGGGTTTTGATTGAACCGGGTATAGTTAGATTTATTTGTTTTTTGTTAGGAGTAGGTACCCTTAGCTCTGATTTGAATGGAAAATAACATCTCCGGACTCTGTTATGCCTTGAGAATAGTGAGTGCTCTAACTATGACACTTAGGCTCGATTTTTGACTCTTGTAGAAGTACTTTAAATTGTATGTTCTTGACTTTGTTTAACTGCTTTGATTAGAGTGTCTTGATGCTCCAATCTTGAGTGAGTTATGTGCCATGTGTAGATGAGATTTTTGTGTTATTCTGTGCATTGCATTTGATGTCTAGAACTTGCCCTGTGTGTTTGCAAAGCGAAATAGTAGTTCATTCAGTCTTGGAAGTGATATAGGAATTTCTTTGTTGAACCAGTTATATGCCTTATCCACTTAATTGTTATGTATCTTAATTAACCTCTTTTGAGCCTGTAATCTTGTTTTTTGACAACCACATTATAAGCCTTACCCATTTATTTGAATTGACCCTCTATTTGAACCTTTACCTCCCATGAGCACTTGAAATTGTTGTGACTTTTGTAAAGTTGAACGTTGGGGTGGTTGGTTTGGCTTTTGAGTGAAACTAATGAAAGAAGGAGACAGGTGCATTAGTTTGAAAAAGTAAGAACCACTTGAATTGAAAATAAAAGTGAATTGTTGTGCAAAATATTTTTTGATAGTGGTGACCCTTGATGTAATTGGGCTTAAAGAAATAGGGTGTTAACATAACTTGATGTGAAGGTGGAGTATGATTTGACATAAGTGTGGGGTTGAATGGTTAAGTATATGTATTGAAAGTGCTTAGGGAGGTGTAGTCATGACTCTTATATCCACATGTATCCTACTCGTCCCGCAGCCTATATTACAACTAATTAAAGTCCTACTTGATCCTTGACTGAATGAACTTAATTAGTAGAGTAGTACACTACGGGCAAGCCTATGGTACATCTTTTATGGCATATGAATGTTATTTCTGAGAGTGAGTGAATTATTTCTATCTTGAGTTCCTAATTGTTCTTAATGTCTTTTATGTGTGGAATTACTCTCTATGTTTGTGTGAGGGCACTAGATTCATGAAGGAAAGGTAATGCTAGACCTCTGTGTTAGAGTAAGTGAGGGCGTTATAGATAATGCTTGGTGCTTTGGAGTCAAATTTTGAGGTTAAGATGTTACAATATTGTGCTTAATTTTTTTTAAAGAGTCTTGGTGTGATGAGTCTTGAGAGTTGTTGAAAAAGGTCATATTTTAAGTGAAGTGTATTTTGATTGCTTGAGGACGAGCAATGGTTTAAGTGTGGGGTGTTGATGGTAGGCTATAATTGTATATTTTGGCCTTTAATTGCACTCTAATTTGCTGCACTTTACTAGTGTTTGAGCTTTAAATGACATGATTTTGCACTAAGTGTGCATTTTATGCTTTGTAGGAGCGATTCCGAGTTACGATGAGGTTTTGGAGTTAATTCGAGCTATTTGGAGCTTTGAAGTCTGAGTAAACTCCTATGGATTAAGTGGGGATCGCAATCGAGGATCAACGGACAAGAATGCACTTAACGAAGAGAAATGAAGAATGGAACAGGAAGCCACCCAGGTGCGCGGCCGCGCAAGTAAAGTAGAACACTGTCCAAAGTGCGCAGCCACATGCGCGGTCACTTGCCCAGGTGCGCGACCTCGCACGCCTGGTCCGGAAAATTTCCCAAGCCTATTTTGAAATTTTGGAGGCGAATCCTCTTGATCTATATGAAGCCTAGCTCGTCTAAAAAGAGGGTATCTTGGATATTTAGAGCAACTTTTGGGAGAGAAGAAGGATGGAAGCAACGGAAACGTAAAATACTTGATCCAATTCATTCAATACGGAAGTTTGTTTGAATTTAGGAATTGTAATATCTTCTTATTCTTCTAATACTCTTGCTATGAACACTTTCTCTATTATGGAGTAGTCTTTCTTAGGGTTATTGACGGATGTTGTGATTTGACTATCGTTTTGGATTTTACACTATGTTAACTGCCTGAATTCATTGAATGAGTTATTAATTGAATTGCAAGGCTTATTGTGATTTTACTTTAATTAAAAGAGAAGTGTTACTGCTATTCGCATTGTGCCATATTGTTTGGGTTGATTTTGTGCCTCTTCTAGGTAATCGAAGGAGCTTAGAGAGTTATCAATTAACCTAACTTAGAAGAATAATCGAGAGGTGTTCTTCAAAAGATCATTCATTCACTATTTTCGTGCATATGTTCATAGGGCATGTTATTAGTTTGATCAAAGGAATCTCATTCATTCGGAAGAAGAATTTGAATCCCTAAAGTAGCCTAATCATCTGTTGAAATCGAAGGAGTCAATAGAAGTTAAGAATAAACTTAACCTAGAGTTACCCGGAACAATAGTTAATCACATATCTTGCCACAGCCCTTACTTCTCACCCTGATATTCAATCGTTGCTACTAGTCATTAAAGTGTCATTAGTTTATTACAATTGATAATCTTAGTTTTATTTATAGTCGATAATAATATCAATCAAAGGTTTATTATCCTGGATAGTGTTAAGCTGAAGATTTATTAGAACATTATTTAAACCAATCCTTGTGGAGACGATTTAATACTATACTATCTTTGACTAGCGAGCCTAAGTTTTATACACCGATTTTGCGCTCGTCATGTTCGCATAGAGTAACAATGATACCCTCTTCCGAGGCCAATAACCCTACGCGTTCACGAGAGGCTGGTCACATTCGCGAAGGGTAAATCCCCCAATGCTCCACATTCGCGACCCAGCTATCGCGTTCGCGATGAAGAAAACCACCCCAGCCCCAGTTTTCCCTTCGCGATCGCGAGATTGGCTTTGCGATCGCGAGATTGGCTTCGCGATCGCAAAGCACCAAGTGACATCAGTAGTGAAAAACATCAATTCTTTCTAAGTTTAAATGGTCTGTAGCCTATCCGAAACTCACTCAAGCCCCTCGGGCTCAAGACCAAACATGCACACAAGTGTAATAACATCATACGAACTTTCTCGCGCAATCAAAATATAAAAATAACACCTAGAACCATAAATCAGATACCAAAACAAATGGAATTTTCAAAGAAACTCAAGAACATGAAATTATTCAATAGAACATCCGAATCACGTCAAATCAACTCCGTTTTGCATCAAATTTTGCAGACAAGTCACAAATACTGAGATGAACCTATACCAAGTTCTGAAACTGAAATTCGAACCCGGTAACAACAAAGTCAACTTACGGTCAAACTTAGGAATTCTTTAAATCTTTAAATTTCTAGTTTTCAGCAAATTACGTTAAATCAAGTTAAGGACTTTCGAATTCGATTCCAGTCATACGCCCAAGTCCCAAATCAAGATACGGATCCACCGGGACCGTCAAAATACTGATCTAAGTCTTTTTACGCAAAACGTTGTCCGTAGTCAACTCAAATTAATTTTAAGACTAAATTTCATATTTTTATCAATTTTTCCTGAAAAAGACACTGACTGTGCACGCAAAACGAAAAAGGCTAAACGGAACTATTCGATGTCTCAGAACATAGAAATGAAGGCTAAAACTGAAATTGACCTATTAGGTCATCACAAATAAGGGGGAAAAAGGACTAGAAAAAGAAGAACCTTATTATGAAGAAATTAACGGAAAATAACTGATTGCATTTTGAGCATAGTTCTCAAAATAGCCACAAATGCCTAAGGTAATTTATTTGGAACTTGTTTCTTAAACAAAGCAGTCCTTTAAAGAACCTGTTCAATTTTAAGTTTTAACAGTGAGTAAATATTTTAAATTATCTTCTCCTATCAAGTTGCTGGAAATTGGACTTTTCCATTCCAGTGGGCTTGACATTCTTTGCAGAGTTTACCAGTGCATTACCTATGTGAATGTGCCAGAAAATGTTGATCTACTTATCTGGGAACCAAATATCGTAACATAAACCTGCACTGTATGTTTTCAATTTCCGTAATATACAACCAGGCCTCATATAAGTTATACATGTAATGTTTATGATAAACTTTAATTTATAACCTGATAAAAATGATACTTAACTAATTAACATGCTATCACAGAAACTACACTGATATTGTAGCTAGTTTAACATGTTAGTGTAAATGACTTGAATTCCTACCGTGTCGACATTGAGCGCATGGCTTCTTATGGAAATTGGCAGGTCACCATCAATTTTCCTTAGTATGTCATTCTTCTGCTTTCATGTTTCTCTGCAATTGTCATATGTCTACTGCTACATAATGATTTTATGCGCTTTGTGCTTTCCCCCCAGGTTAAAGAGCGACCTTATTAAATAGGTACGGCCGTTTATCACATGCCGGCCTTTTTTTTTGAATGTACCTAAGCTATTATGGCACCTAAGTTGAATTACCTTCATCTTTATTTACTCTACATTGTTCTAGTCTATCTTGTGAATATGTACTGGTAGGAGATTCAAGCTACTTGAGTATCTTTTTTTATTTTTATGTTTCATAATACCACTACTTATGTATTTATTTATTGAGTATAATGGAAGAAAATAAGAAGTATAGACAGCTACAATTCTAACTCATCTCACATGTTCAAGAAGTTAGTTAAGTTAGTTAAGTTACTTGAAAATCGGTTACAAAATTAGTTACATAGTTGCAATTAGTAGTAGTGCTCTTAGAATTGTTGTAGTTCTTAGATTCTCTCTCTCTCTCTCTCTCTCTCTCTCTCATATATATATATATATATATATGTATCTATACTCAAAAATCTCTCAATGAAGAAACTATCTCGATCATATTTCTGTTTCTCTCTCTCCCTTCCTTCCTTTCTTCTTCTTCTTCTTCTTCTTCTTCTTCTTCTTCTTCTTCTTCTTCTTCTTCTTCTTCTTCTTTCTCTAACTGTTACATTCTTCAATCTTCATTCTTCTTGTTTTTATCAGCTCTAAATCTTATTGTGAGCAAGATGTATGGTTGAATATCTACATGGTATTAGAGCAGTAGAATCCAATTACTTTCACAAAAATCTACAGTTCTTGAAATTCTCCAATTCTGTCAAATTCGTTTCTTCAATGTCTTGAAGAGTTCTGAGAATCTACAATTTGGAAACCCATATCAAAGCAAGTGTTGCTGGTTAAATTGCAATTCTGAATAACAGTTCAATCTTTAAAACATGACAATCGACCACTCAGAAAATCTGGGAACTACAACTGGAACCACACCACCTGTGATTCAAGTTGATGCAAATGAAACTTAGCCTACACCAGGAATCATACCAGTCATGGATCATTATCATACCTTGGATCTGTATTCAACAGATGTAAGTGACATTTCCCTTATCTCTTTACAATTGACTTGATCAGAAAATTACTCTCTATGGAGCAAATATATGAGAATAGCTTTACTAGGAAGAAACAAGTTGGCATTTGTTGATGGTTCTTGGAAGAAAAAAAACTTTAGGGAGGAATTCTGGTACCAGTGGGAAAGATGTAATGCCATAGTCCAATTTTGGATAATGAATACTGTCTCTAGTAATCTGTTGGGAGGAATGGTGTATGCTGATAGTGCTCAAGTTGTTTGGGAAGATTTGAAAGAAAGGTTTGATGGTAGACGATAATCTCATGTTTTAGTCGATTATTACATTCCAATTTACTGCACTTTAGTTGAGTTTGAGCTTTAATCGCTAGTGTTTTGCACTAACTGTATATTTTATGTCTTGTAGGAGTGATTCCGAGCTATGTAGATGTTATGGAATGAATTCAAGTGATTTGGAGCTTTGAAATCTGAGTAAAAGCCCAAGGAATTAAGCCGGAATAGTGTTCGGGGATCAACGGATGATAGTGGAACGAAACGAAGAATCGAGCAGACATATTGCGCTGTGTCTAGTAAAATATACATAATGTTTTGCTCGAAACTCCGTTTGGGCTCCACAATATATATTGTTGGAAAGATAATTCAAATGGCTACTACTTTCATGTTTTATGTTTTTTTCCATTTCCCAACAAATCAGGGTGAGAAGTACACGGCAAGTGCGCGGCCGCGCATATGGGGCAGAACAGTGTGAAAAGTGCGCGGCCAATTGCGCGGGCACACTTCCAGGTGCACGACCGCGCACGTCCCAACTCCGAAAAAGTGTCCTTTTTCGCATAGGAGAAGGTGTATTTTCTTGGGCCCGACCCTACTTGGTATATATACATATAAAAACGGTATTTTGAGGACTTTTGACATAAATTATACCTAAGGAAGCTAAGGAGAAGAGGGAGAAGCAAGAGCACAAGGATTTCACCATTCATCCTCACTCAAGATAAGGTTTTGGATGTTTTATGTTTTCCTTTGACTTTAACTTAATTATGATAATTTTTTTCATATCCATGGAGTAATCCTTCCTTAGGGATTGATGAATTTAGTGTTTTGAGAATTGTTTGTGGATATTAACTCTAGTTTTATGTATTGAAGCGTCTTGGGTATTTTTATTGTTGCATATATATTCACTTATTCATATTCAATTGTTTGTGGATATTAACTTAGTTCATATCATAAGGTTGAGATTTAATCGAGAGAGGAGTTTCTACTGAATGTTTGAACATAATAGAGTGAATTTGAGAGACTCACTTGAACCATAGAAGTGAAGTAACTAGAGTTAATTCACAAACAAGTATCTTACACCTATCCAATCAACCCCTATTTTCTCCCCTTGATATCTTCTTGCTTACTCTTGTTGCAATTGTCATTAGCCGATAGTTAGACTTTTAGTTAATGTTAGTTTTAATTCACACAAATCTAAATTGTTGATCATCTTGAATAGCAATAAAGTTGTAAACTACGAAAATACTGTTTAACTCCAATCCTTGTGGATACGATATTTTCTATACTATATTCGACTAGCGAGCATAATTTTGTGTTGTGTTTTTAGCTCTCCAAATTTTGGCACCGTTGCCAGGGAATTGGTAATCAATGGTGTTTGAAATAGTTTTTGGTGCTAATTCAGGAATTACGTTTTAGTTTTTTTTTCTTTTTCCTTTTCTATTTTATTTTCTTTATTAGTTAACTTCTTTTCAAGATTTGTTTTGTAGTTCCTAACAAGTTGGAGAAGATACTGTAGATATTGAACTCTAAATACTGTGAAGATGGAGTACAACCAGCCTAAGAAAACTGTTGAAGAGTTAGCAGCTGAATATTATTAGTGGTCTGCTATGTGTTTTAAATGCGGTGGAAATCATCTATGGGTTGACTGTCAAGCAGGTATGTAATCTTCCTATGGTTCGTATTTTGAAGAGTCTCACTCTATTTCTAATCTGTACCGGTATAAGGATTCATATGGGCATAATCTTGACTCTGGTTGGAATGAATACCCTTATTATAACTTGAATGGAAATGAAGTGAGACAGCCACCTAAATGGGAGAATGATAGTTTGGAAGAGCTTGTGTATAAGTTCATAAATAAGCCGGTAGAGAGATTTACACAAGATGATGAAGCCATTAACAACCTAACAACGCAAGTGAGGCAATTGGTAAGTACACTGTCAGGAAGCTCATTGCCTTGTGCTGGTGAATATATGAAGGAGATACCCTGTGAGAATGAGCCTACCCAAGAGGATGAGAGCTTTTCACTGTTCAAGATGACTCTGATTCAACTGAGATGATCGAAAATAAGATTGTGGTTGAGTGTGAAGCAACAAAAGAAGAGTTCAAACCCCCATCCACCTTTCCACATCTGCAACATGTAGTAGAAGAGAATGAGAAATAAATGGTCTTGGACATACCAGAGAAATATTCACTTGACCTTTCGTCCTTGTTTCCTTATTCTAACCTTGATCATGTGGATTTTATTTTTAGAGATTTAAAGGAATATGTATTGATTGGTCCTGTGAAATAATGCAGGAACAAGTTGAGGATGATCCTGAATGAGCAATTCACTACTCAAGATGAGGACAAGAAAGAAAGAAAGAAAAGAGCGGGTCTTGCAGGTATCCTTAGAAGAATTGGGCTTAATGAGCTCCATAAAGAATCCCAAGGAGCAAAAATGAGGAATGAATTCAGAATTAGGGGGAGTTCATAAGCTCTCGGAAAAGAAGAAAATTCAGGGAAGTCTTCTTTACCTTATGCTTTTTAATTATGTGTCATGGGGACATGCCACAACTTAAAGTATGGGGTAAGGGATATGTTGTATGTATGTATGTATGTATGTATGTATGTATGTATGTATGTATGTATGTATGTATGTATGCATGTATATTAGTTTAGTTTTCTTTTGTTAGTTTGAGTAGTAGAGATAGAGAAAACAAATTGAAAAAAAAAAATCCACGACTTTTCCCGACAATGGATATCATTCGACGGGTTTATTAAGGGATTAAAGTCGAAAGAAAAATGCAAAAAGATTTTCTTTTGTAGTTACTGTAATAATTCCCTCTCGGTTTTTCTTTGTGTGGCGGTTCTTTTCCAAGGGTTTTGTTTGAACCGGGTTTAGTTAGATTTTTGTTTTTAGATATAGGAAAACCTTGTGCTATGATTTGAATTAAAAGCAATGCCTCTTGACTTTGTTATGCCTTGAGAATAGTGAGTTCTTTAGTGTGACGCTTAGGCTCAGTTTTTGACTCTTGTATAAGTACCTTAAATTTTATGATCTTAACTTTGCTTAACTGCTTTGACTAGAGTGTCTTGATAAATCCAATCTTGAGTGAGTTATGTGCCATGTGTGTGAGGTTTGTGTATTCTGTGCATTGCATTTGATGTCTAGAACTTACTCTGTGAGTTTGCAAAGTAAAATAGTAGTTTTTTTCAGTCTTGGAAGTGATTTAAGCATTTCTTTGTTGAGCCAGTTATATTCTATTACCCACCTAATTGTTATGTATCGTAGTTAACCCCTTTGAGCCTGTAATCCTATTTTCTTTGGCAACCACATCACAAGCCTTACCCAATTGTTTGAATTGACAATCTATTTGAACCTTGTACCTCTCGTGAGCACTTGAAATTGTTATGAACTTTGTAAAAGATGAAGTGTGGGGTGGTTGATTTGGCTTTTGAGTGGAACTATTGAAATAAGGAGGAAAGTGCATTGTTTTAAAAAAGTAAGCGCCAGTTGATTTGAAAAAGGGAAAAAAATGTTGTATTGTTGTAAAAAATATTCTTTGATAGTGGTGACTCTTGATGTAAATGTGGTTAAATAATTTGGGAGTTAATGTATGTTGATGTGAAGGTGGAGTATGGTTTGACATAAGTGTGGGGTTTTGAATGTTAAAGTGTATGTATTAAAGTGCTTAGGGAGGTATAGTCACTTTTATATCTACATGTATCCTACCCGTCCCGCAGCCTACATTACAACCAGTAAAAAGTCCTACTTGATACTTGATTGAATGATCTCAATTAGTATAGTAGCACACTACGGGCAAGCCTATAATTCATCTTTTGTGGCATATGAATGTTATTTTTGAGAGTGAGCGGATTCTTTCTATCTTGAGTTCTTAATTGTTATTAAATTCTATGGTGTGAGGAAATACTCTCTATTGTGTGTGAGGGCACTTGATTCATGAAAGAAAGGTAATGTCGTTGACCTCTATGTTAGACTAAGTGAGCGGGTTGTGAATAATGCATGATACTTGTGAGTCAAATCTTGAGGTGAAGATGTTACACTATTGTGCTTAATCTATTTTAAATATTCTTGGTGTAATGAGTTAGGAGAGTTATTTAGTAAGGTTGTGTCTATATAAATTGTGGTTTAATTGCTCGAGGACGAGCAGTGGTTTAAGTGTGGAGTATTGACGGTAGGCTATAACATCATGTTTTAGTCGATTATTACATTCTAATTTACTGCACTTTAGTTGAGTTTGAGCTTTAATCACTAGTATTTTGCACTAATTGTGTGTTTTATGCCTTGTATGATTGATTTTGAGCTATGTAGATGTTATGAATGAATTCAAGTGATTTGGAGATTTGAAATCTGAGTAAAAGCCCAAGGAATTAAGCCAGGATCGTGTTCGGGGATCAACGGATGATAGTGAAATGAAACGAAGAATCGAGCAGGCATATTGCACAGTATCTAGTAGGATGCACATACCTTTTCGCTCGGAACTCCGTTAGGGCTCCACAATAAATTGTTGAAAATTTAATTCAAAGGGCTACAACTTTTATGTTTTACGTTTTTTCCAATTCCTAACAGAACAGGGTGGAAAGTGCACGGCCGCGCACTAACCGTGCATATGGGGCAGAACAGTGTGAAAAGTGCGCGGGCACACTTTCAGGTGTGCGGCCTCGCACGTCCAACTCCAAAAAAGTATCCTTTTTCACGTAGGAGAAGGTGTATTTATTTGAGCCCGACCCTACTTGGTATATATACATAGAAAAACGGTATTTTGAGGACTTTTGACATAAATTAGACCTAAGGAAGCTAAGGAGAAGAGGGAAAAGCAAGAGCACAAGGATTTCACCATTCATCCTCACTCAAGACAAGGGTTTGGATGTTTTATGTTTTCCTTTAACTTAAACTTAATTGTGATGAATTTCTCCATATCCATGGAGTAATTCTTCCTTAGGGAATGATGGATTTGGTGTTTTGAGAATTGTTTGTGGATATTAACTCTAATTTTATGTATTGAAGCGTTTTGGGTGTTTTTATTGTTGCATATATATTCACTTGTTTATGTAATTGAAAGAGGCATAATTTCTGATGTTTTGCATTATCTTATTGGTTGAATTCATTGATTCTTGTTAGTAATCGAAAGAGGCTAGTTGAATTAATGTTTAGACCTAGTTAGGAGGATAATCGAAAGAGGTTCTCCTAAGGATCAATCCATTACGAATTCTTGCATATATTCACCAAGTTTAACTTAGTTCATATCTTAAGGTTGAGACTTAATCGAGAGAGGAATTTCTACTAAATGTTTGAACATAATAGAGTGAATTCGAGAGACTCACTTGAACCATAGAAGTGAAGTAACTAGAGTTAATTCCCAAACAAGTATCTTACACCTATCCAATCAACTCCTATTTTCTCTCCTTGATATCTTCTTGCTTAATCTTGTTGCAATTGTCATTAGCCAATAGTTAGAATTTTAGTTAATGTTAGTTTTAATTCACACAAATCTAAATTGTTGATCATTTTGAATATCAATAAAGCTGTAAACTACGAAAACACTGTTTAACTCCAATCCCTATGGATACGATATTTTTTATACTATATTCGACTAGCGAGCATAATTTTATGTTGTGTTTTTAGCTCGTCAAGGTTCAATAAGGTGGATGGATCAAGGTCCTTCAGTCTACATCAAGAAATTATTAGAAGGTGCTTCTGTAGCAACTTACTTCACAAAGTTAAAAGAGTTGTGGGTTGAATTAGAGGCTTTAGTGCCACTACCTGGATGCAAATGTGATAAGTCAAGGAAATTTGTTGCCTATCTCCAATGACAAAAGCTGTACCAGTTTCTAATGGGGGTGAATGATAACTATCTACAAGCTAGGAGTCAAATCCTTCTTATGACACCACTACCTTCAGTGAATCAAGCGTATGCAATGATAGTCACTGATGAATCTGAAAAAGCTATGGGGGCAGCCTCTAACTCAGTTGGTATATGGGGTACTATACCCACCCTTGATCCTACTGCTATGTATTCTAAAATAGGATATTAAAACCAGAAGTTCAGGAAAACCAACAATCTATATTGTGATCACTGCAAAATAAGAAATCACACTAGAGAAAATTGCTATAAACTGAAAGGATATCCTCATGAGTCTAACTACAAACGGAAAGGAGGACTTGGAGGGTCATCTGCTGCTTACAATGTGTTCTCAGAAGAAGCAAATGAACAGCTGACATGACTGGATAATCAAGGAAACAATAAAGCTAGCAGAGTTCACTACACAGACACTCCTGCACAAATGACTCAAATGAACCAGTTCCCAGGGCAAATAACTCAAACTGGAGTATGTGCCTTTACTCAGACTCAATATGAACAGATTGTTCAAATACTAAATCAAAATCATCAACAAAGTACAAATTCCCATACTGGCTCTTCAGCCAATGTAGCAGGTACAGAAACAGGTATTAGTAGCGCCAAGGCCATGCTAGTATCCAAAATTCTTAGGGATTGGATCATTGACACTGGTGCCACAAACCACATGGTGTCTGATATAAGCATGCTAAATAAAGCCTCTTTGCTAAAAAGTACAAACACAAAAAATGTGCAGTTACCAAATGGTGAGGTATCACAAGTAACTCATATTGGTTCAAGCACAATTTCTGGTAACAGTACTCTAACTAATGTATTTTTACTGCCTCAATTCAAATATAATCTTATGTCAGTATCACAGGCAACAAAACAATTGAATTGTGTAGCTGATTTCTATCCTAACTTCTATGTATTTCAGGATCTTTGCAATGTCAAAGTGAAGGAGATTGGTAAGGAGTGTGATGGCTTATACCTGCTATTAAACAAGTCAACTGGAAAACTTGGAGAAACAGGGTTAAATGTCCATGAAGCTACTGTTGTCAGTACAGAAGAAATAAAACTATGGCATATGAGATTTGGTCATGTAGCCAGTACAACTTTAAATAAAATTCTACCTGCTAGCAGTCAGATTATAGTAGAAACTCTCAAGAAATGTAGTATATGTCCATGTGCAAAACAGTATAGATTTCCTTTTCCTAGTAGCTTAAGTAGAAGCATTGCTAAGTTTGATCTTGTTCACATAGATGTATGGGGACCTTACAAAGTTCAAACTTTTGATGGAAATAAATACTTTCTAACCATAGTAGATGATTACACTAGAATGACATGGGTTTACTTGCTAAAATTAAAATCTAATGCATGTACTGTCATTCCATCCTTTCTAAAATATGTCCAAATTCAATTCAATACTATGGTTAAAGTTGTTAGATCATACAATGGTATTGAGTTCCTTAATGAAGTTTGTAACAATATATTCAAACAATTAGAAATAATACACCAAAGGTCTTGTGCCTATACACCTCACCAAAATGGCATAGAATAAAGAAAACACAGACATATTCTAGAAATAACAAGAGCAATTAGATTTCAAGCAAACATTCCTCTAAAATTATGGGGACATTGTGTTCAAACTGTTGTATATTTGATTAATAGATTACCATCATTTGTGATTAAAATGTCTCCTTATGAAAACATGTACAGCAGGAAACCTTCTCTTAGCCATTTAAGAGTAATGGGATATATGTGTTATGCCAAGAACATTACTGAAACTGATAAGCTTCAGCCAAGAACAAGAACAATTGTCCTAATGGGATACTTAAAGGTACAAAAAGGCTATATATTATATGTTATTAATAACAAGTGTTTCTTTGTCAACAGTGTTGTTAGTTTCAGGGAAGATGAATTTCCATTCAAATGAAACACTACTGAGAGTCCAATATTTACCAACACTATGTCAGAAATGTCACAAGGAGATGAATATAACACACACGTTTTGAAACTACACACATCTAGCGGTTATCAGGGGTCGAGCAGTAACAATGAGCCAACACAAAAACAACAACAAAATATCACTCCACTAGTGCCTTTAATTTAGATTACTCCAGAAACACAACCTACTTTACAATCTCAGACTAATGCAGACAAACAAACTATGTTACAGGTCACCAGGGCACCAACAATTCAACAGATGCCTACCCAACTTGTGTCAAGATCAAAATCAAGAGTGGAACCTAAAAACAACTACAAGAACTTCAAGGCCACATATATGGAAAAAGAATTTCATATCACTCAGCCTACACGATAAAGCCAACTATCTAATCTCATACTTCATTTCCTATGACCATATCTCACCAAAATATAATGCCTTTCTTTCAGCTTTTTTATCTATCACAGAACCTCAGTCCTATACTGAGGCAGCTCAAGATCAAGTATGGATTGAAGCTATGCAGGCAGAGATTAATGCTTTACAAGAAAATAATACATGGGAGATAGTAAGTCTACCGGAAAGAAAGAAGCCAATTGGCTGCAAATGGATATACAAGGTCAAATACAAGGCAACAGGTAAAGTAGAAAGACTTAAAGCAAGACTAGTAGCAAAAGTCAACAGCCAACAAGAAGGTATAGACTACCAGGAGACTTTCTCTCATGTAGTCAAGATGGTGACAGTCAGATCAATTCTATCTATAGCAGCTGCAAGAAGTTGGCATATACACCAAATGGATGTATATAATGTCTTCCTACAAGGAGACCTTACTGATGAGATTTACATGAAACTGCCACAGGGATTTCAGAGTCAGGGGGAGACTAAATTGTGTAGACTCATAAAATCCCTTTATGGATTAAAGCAGGCACCAAAGTAATGGAATAAAAAGTTAACAGAAGCTCTGTTGAGTTTCCAATTCACTCAGAGTCAATTTGATCACTCTCTATTCATTAAGAGAACAGACAAATGCACTACAATGGTCCTTATCTATATTGATGATATGCTGATAACAGGTGGTAGGTTGGACCTCATAGAAGATACCAAAAATGCATTACAGAAAGCCTTCAAGATGAAGGATTTGGGTGAATTAAAATACTTTTTAGGGATTGAATTTGCAAGATCAGAAAAAGGAATCTTAATGCATCAAAGAAAATATGTATTAGAACTAGTGTCTGAACTTGGACTCTCAGCTGGAAAACCAATAGGTACACCTATGGACAACAACATAAAACTCACAACTAGGGAATATGATGAACATCTCTCAACAGCTTCACTCACAGAAGACGAAGTCTTACCTGACCAAGGACCATATCAAAGACTTATTGAAAAACTACTCTATCTCACAGTCAGAAGGCCTGACATAGCCTTCAGTAAGCAGAACCTAAGTCAATATCTGCATCAACCAAAAAGATCATACATGGAAGCAGCTCAAAGAAGAGTCAAGTATATCAAGAATGAGCCTGGCCTAGGTGTACTTCAATCCAATAAATCACAAGATAAAATTATAGCATTTTGTGATGCTGACTGGGCAGCATGTCCACAAATAAAAAAATCTATCACTAATTTTCTAATGAAGATTGGGGAGTCAACTGTGTCTTGAAAATCAAAGAAGCAAACCACAATTTCAAGAAGCTCTGCTGAATCTGAATAAAGGAGCATGGCCTCAGCAGTAGCAGAATTGACATGGTTATTAGGAATGCTTAAAGAAATTGGCTTCAAGTTTGAACCTCCTGTAACTATTTACAGTGACAGCAAAGCTGCAATTCAAATCGCCGCTAATCCAATCTTCCACGAAAGAACAAAACATATTGAGATAGACTGCCATTTCATAAGAAAGAAAGTATAACAGGGACTTGTGAAGACAGAATACATCAGCACCACTGAACAGCCAGCTGACATACTTACAAAAGGATTAAACAAAATTCAACCCATGTATCTTAGGTCCAAGCTAGGATTACTTAACATCTTTACTCCACCTAGCTTGAGGGGGAGTATTGACTATAATGGAAGAAAATAAGAAGTATAGACAGCTAAAATTCTAACTCATCTCACATGTTCAAGAAGTTAGTTAAGTTAGTTGAAAATCAGTTACAAAATTAGTTACACAGTTGCAGTTAGTAGCAGTGCTCTTAGAGCTGTCGTGTTTTTTAGATTATATATATATATATATATATATATATATATATATATATATACATTTATCTATGATAGAAATCTCTCAACGAAGAAAACTATCTTTAGTCTCACTCGATCATAATTCTGTTTCTCTCTCTCCCTTCCTTCTTTCTTCTTCTTCTTTCTCTAACTGTTACATTCTTCAATCTTCATTCGTCTTATTTTTATCAGCTCTAAATCTTACTCTGAGCAAGATGTATGGTTGAATTTCTACATTATTGAATGATAAAAAGGAAGTGGGTAAATAATATGGCCCAATATTGGTGAATTTGGAATGTAGAGTCAGTAAGTACTGATCTTTATATATGTGCTAATTTTTCAACACACACATAGTCTGAGCTAGACGCGATGAATTCCGCCTAGTCTAGATCTGCCACTAGGCCCAAATTTGATACATACTAATCAAGAGCATAATAAACTAAGTTATGCCATATGCCGCCCCAAATCTGTAGCTAGACTTGATCAATCTGAGATAGGTTCGATAAAGAAAATGCAATACAATAGTAGAATACACTATGCTGTATTCCTTCAGAAAAAAAAGGGATAAAGGAATACATTCCCAATGTTAGGATGATATAATTTATATGAGATGCCTTCTGGTAGAATGATGGTTTTGCCTATTTTTATCCTGGGAAGTAGATTTTCATCTAACAAAAACCAGAATCTAGTTAGGATCATATCAAAAGGAGAAATACCCAAAAAAGTGGGTTAAAAGAGATTGCTCTATATGAGAAGGTAGAAAAGGGGAAAGTGCTGATCCTATAAAGATATGGCCAAACGCCAAATGGTGCTAATAGTCATCTGAGGAATAGTTACCCTACGGATTTGTTAACCAAAAAGCATAACTATGTAGAAAGTATGACTCTACTAACAGACTATTAAATACTACAGAATATGTTGCATTGATTGCAATGCAAATGACAATATTACTTGATGCAAAGTTTCAATAGTTCTCCAGTCATTCGGCTAGTGTCCGATTTTCCATGAAAAACATTAATCTAATGTTTGTGTAATTGTCTCAATTTGAATGTTGAAGGTATATTAAGAGATTGGTAAGGAATACTCAAACGTATATGCTCCTGAAATTGAAATCTAAAAAGATTTCATAGATATTCACACACACACAAAGAGAGGATCCTAACTAACAATTGGCTAATGATAGCAAGTTACTGCTATTGTTAAAAATAAAAATAAAAAAATTACTACTATTGTTATATGGGAACATAACATTAAAACAGAGGGAGGGAGGGGGAGGGAGCAAAGAAGCGGATCTAAATCTAATTTTGTGGGTTCAACTTAACTAATTTTGACTCAAATTAGGTATTGTATGACCAAAAAGTATGATTTTCGACTAAAATAGTTGAGTTTGTGTAATAATGAGTTAAACGTAGTTAAAAATAATATCTCTAGATATGAGTTCAGAAAACATAAGTAACCTTAGACAGATCTGGAAATGTGTTTACTATAACATAGATTGAATGTTTAGAAACGTGTGAGCAATAATGGGGGAAAGAATTAACAATAAATAACATTAAATGACATTTAAGTAAATAAAAAAAGTGATTCACCCAATAAAGGATGAACTAGATGATTGTCCCTCCTAACAATGATGAATGACAGATGAATCCTCGAATGTTCGAATTATTTTCGGATATGATAAAAAAGTGTGGAATAATATGAGTAAGAATCTAATAAAAAGGTAGTATTTGTATCTTCATAAAAGAGAGAGAATCTTTTCTCAAAAGTCTGTTCTTATTAAAATGAATGTCACATGCCCTACATCACTGTCTCTTTTTCTATATATATGAGACATACCCCTAATACACCCTAATAGTACAAGTGCAGAGAATATCTATTAGAATATTCTCTTTAATATCCCATTTTGAAAACTAGTCGTTACAACTCTGCAAATGGTGTTCGATCTCGCCCGTTGTTGACATCTCGACCACAGACCTTGTTGTTTCCTGGTCGACCTCGACTAACTCATTCTTTAGTGCTATATTGCCCTAAATATTTTAGGACAGATTTTGACCTGTACAGTATGTCCCTCCACTTATTGAGGCCGACCTCAGACGTCCTTGATGAGCAGATTCTGTTTGTCATGGTCGAGAAAGTGGGGCGAGATGGCGACGTGGCCTTTCGCGAGCTGCAATTTTTGGGGTTGCGTCGTTTCTGGATCAAAGTGACATCATGGCATCATGCGTCATTATGGTGCATTTTCCCAATGCTTTGCGTCATTTCGCGTGCGTCTGTTGATAGGATCTGCCACTTCGATATCTGTGCTAGGTAATGATGGCATAATTTCTTGGTGTTGATGCCCGAATTCTTATAAATAGGGATGTGAGGGCACATATTCGTATTTTATAGATACCCCATATCGAAACCTTGTGCCTCTTTCTTCCTATTCCATTGTTACGTATCCTCTTTCCCTGCTCTATAGATCCTTTTTGCGTTTTACTTTCTGTTATTCGAATACGCTCTGTTTCTTCAGAACTATGGTTAAAGTATCTTCTGGTCCGAGTGAGGGAAATGACCCGGTTCCCCTGGCGATGGTTTTGCCTCCTCACGCAAAGGGCGTCTCTGTGGCCGTGGAAGATGAGAACTTTCCTGCGGTCGAGGAGATAATTCCTCGTAGTGATACAGTTAGGTCTGACTTTACAAAGGTGCCAGAGGCTGAGCCTGATATCTCTGAGTCGGCGATGAAAGAGGCCGATTTATTAGAGCTTAGGGCCAAATATGACATTCCCGCTCACATCGAGTTGATCCCTGCAGGGCAAGACATGGTACAAGTTCATTGTACTGGGTATTGTGCATTCTACGCCTACCCCTTTCACGTTGGCTACACTCTTCCCCTTCTCCCCTTGGCAGAGGAGTTCTGCCGTTTCTATGGCGTTTGTCTCGCTAATCTCGCACCATATATATACAAGCTCATTAGGATGTTCACTAAGTTCGTGGAATTGGCCGAGGTAGAGATCACCCTTCAGAATTTGATGTATCTCTTCGCCCCTAGTTTCTATAGGGGACAATATTAAACCTTCATCATGTATGGGGCAAGTGCCTAGTAGTGAAGATGGATGATAAGGCGAGCCGACAGTTCTGGCATAATTATTTCTTTGTCAGAATCGAGGACGTGGTGGCCAATGTAGATGGCTTCCCCGAGAAGTAGAATTATACTCGTAAGCGTCTAACCCTTCTTCGTTGAAACATTTGATTTGCTCGTTCTAGTCGTTGTTTTTGAACTTTTGTTCCGCCCCCTCCTTTGGTAGGGGATATTTCTGATTGGGTTGACCGGGTTCTCCCTCACATCATAGGGATTCGCGAGTGGGCGGCTTTTTTAAAGAAGTTTGGGCCTACCTCTCCCTTGACCGGTGAGCTCGTCTATTTTTCTCTATTTTGTTTTGGTCTCTTAGTCGCCTATTTCTTATAGTTTGCTTTTCCTGATAGTGATAACCTTTTTCGATTCTTTATTTTTTAGCCCGAGGATCTTTGAGGAGGCCGAAAGCTCCCCCCCTGCATTCCATAAGAGGAAAGCTGCCTCCTCTTCGGCGTCTATCCCCCCTACGACCGCGACTAGGCCTACTCGCTCCTCCATTTCTATTCCCTCCTCGACCGATGCTCGGTCTTCGGCCCCGTCTACTGCTGCCTCTGCATCTATATCTTTTTCACCTGCAAATATTTTGACAGTAGAGCTTCCGGCTTCACCTTTATTCCGTCTTTTGGACAAGGAGGAGGATTCTTCACCGAGCGACGGGAATTTGGTACCCCACAAGATAAGGTCAGTGGATGTTGGTGATGGGGTTGCCCAGGCTGTAGACTCCGTGATGGATGATTTTATCATCCGCGAGACGACGATCATATTACTTGACGATGACATCAGGTTGGCGTCTGAGGTCCCGATATCGGCTAAGGCTGTAGAAGGAGTACCCCTTCCTTCTGCGACAACAGAAGCCGAAGGACCGTATGCAATGGTCTCTAATACTTCGTGGCAAGAGGGGCCATCGACTTCGCGACCGGCTAACGGTGCTTCTTCACTGGCTAACGGTAAAGACAAAGGCGTGGCTGAGGATGGCTATGAGACGGGCTCAGACCATGATGCTACAGAGCTGAGGATGGTGGAAGAGGGATTAACTCAGCTCGAAGTGAGACTGGAGAGGTCTATGGAGACGTGGAGGGTAAACCCTGGCAGAGTTGGATGACACCACGTTATCGAGGAGCATAGCTGGCCTCACTCTCAGGGTAAACTTTTCAAGGCTTCTTTTTCTTGTCTGCTTTGTTCAGATTTTTGGTCTTTGTTTTAGTGCTTTGTTCTCTCAGCATAGGCGTTCTCATTTTTTACTCTCTTTCTTTTTGTGATTGCAGACCGTGATCTTGGAAATCGAAAGCGCCTTAAGGGAGGAGAGGCGTAAGGCTATCTTCAGAAAAATTCAGCGCAAATACTTTGAGTATTGGGGCAAGTATCGGGAAATCCGCAGGCATTTTGGCATAGGTGGAAATTTGCAGACCCTTCAGGACGAGCTGAAGAAAAAAGATGACGAGCTGGTGAAGGTCATCGAGAAATGCAGTGTCCTTGAGAGGACGTTGAGAAATAAAAAAGAAGAGCTCGAGGTCAGTAGGGCCGTGGAGGTTCAGTACAGCGACCTCTAGACGCAGGTGATCGAATTACGAACGCAATTGGATGAGTGTCACTTGCAGATGGAGGTTCTTCATGGCTAGATAACCGAGAAGCAGAGTGAGCTGGATAGGGTGGAGTTAGCGTAGTCGGGGGCTTTGGGGAAGACGGAGGCACTTGAGGTGGTGATTCGGACCCTCTGTTCTGAGTGGGAGAACGACTTGGAAACGGAAAGGTTAAAAGAGGAGTATCTTGATGAGAGGATCGGAGAGTTGGAGAAAGAGAATTCTGACCTCTACGACCGAGTTGTTGCCCTTAAGGCCGAGAAGGCACAATTACTGGTGCGACCGTCCTCTTCTCATACTTCGTACTTTCCTATTGTTCCTCGAGAAATATATGAGGAGTGAATTCATGCTGAGGCCCAATTGGATGTGTTCTGAGATTTGCATGCGGCGGGATCTGTCTCTGAGGCTCACAAAGCTTGAGTTGCTTGCGTGTATAATCCTGCTACACTAGAGGCCCACGAGGGCGGGGGGACAAAGATGTAGACCGGCTTGAGCAAAACGCCTGGTATGATGTTGCATATCCTAAGGGCGAAGGAGACGATGGCAAGGGTGTTGAAGGTCGAGAGGGTGACGTAGTTAAAAAATAGGTCGGCGAGGATGCTGCAGGTGATGAAGGCGGTGGCTAGTAGTTTTCTTTTTTGTCTTTTCTGTATATCTTTGTGTGTAGTTGGTGGCGTCTTCATGAGCTTTTGTAAAGATGTTCTAAGTATGAAATGCCAACTTTTTTATTTGCATCTGATTTTCTTCATGTGGTTCATACTTGTATTTTTTGGCTGTAATCACTTAGTTCGAATAAGGTAGAAAATATCTTAAGTTTAATCATCACCGAGGATCAGCAGGGGTTAGTTCAAACAAGGTCGAACATACCGCATGTTTAACTATAGCAGAGGGCCAATAGGTATTAGTTCGAACAAGGGCGAATATAACTTACATTTAATTATGGTCAAGGACCGGTAGGTGATAGTTCGAACAAGGTCAAACATAACCTATATTTAATTATGGTCGAGGACCAGTAGGTGTTAGTTCGAGCAAGTTCGAACATAATCTATATTTAATTATGGCCGAGGGCCAGTAGGCATTAGTTCGAGCAAGGTCAAACATAACTTACATTTAATTATGGCTAAGGACCAGTAGGTGTTAGTTCGAGCAAGGTCGAACATAACCTACGTTTAATTATGGCCAAGGGCAAGTAGGTGTTAGTTCGAGCAAGATCGAACATAACCTACATTTAATTATGGCCGAGGGCCAGTAGGTGTTAGTTCGAGCAAGGTCGAACATAACCTATGTTTAATTATGGCCGAAGGCTAGTAGGTGTTAGTTCGAGCAAGATCAAACATAACCTACGTTTAATTATGGCCGAGGGCCAGTAGGTGTTAGTTCGAGCATGGTCGAACATAACCTACGTTTAGAAATATATGCTTCTAGGTGATGTGTTTGTCAACATCGTAAACTTTAAGAATTGTTGCCTTGGTTGTGCATTTGGAGAAATTGGAATAAATTTCATGCATTGTTGATTTGTTCATAAACTTGGAGAAATTTACAAATTTTTAGGCGTTTGCTGGTGTTTCAGTCCCAGTCCCAGTCTATGTAGTCCCTTCATTAGTCGACCTGGAGAAGACATGAGAGGTCGGGCAATGAACTGATTGTCCTTTACCTTCGTCTTTGCGTACATCGACTTGAAGTGTCCCTTTCGTCGCCTCGTTAAAAACCTCCTTGAGAAAACCCAATTGGGATAAAACTCAAGTAAGGGGAAAAAGTGTACGACTTGGGGGATGCTTTATCTCTAAGAAGTTGAAGTACTTGAGGTGGGTAATATTCTAGTTGTTTGGTAGTAGCTTTCCTTCCATTGTTTCTAGTTGGAATGACCATTTCTTCGTTGTTGTTGTAATTTTGTACGGGCCGTCCCAATTTGTCCCTAGTTTGCCTTCCTGTAGGTCTTTGTTTTCTTGTGTTTTAGCTTTAAGCACGTAGTCCCCGACTTTGAGCGGCCTGAACTTGGCCTTCTTATGTAGTAGCATTCTGCTTGTTGTTTTTGGGCAATCATTCTTATGTAGGCCATGTCTCTTCGTTCTTCGACTTCGTCGAGTTCCTGTCTTCTGCTTTCATCGTTCTTTGGTCCGCTCTCGTGGTGAGTATCTCAGACTGGGCTCCCCGACCTTGTCTAGTATTACTGCATCAGTCCCGTAGACTAAGGAGTAGGGTGTCTCTCTTATGCTTGTCTTTGACGTTGTTCGGTAGGCCCACAATACCTCTAGTAATATTTCCGGCCATAGTCCCTTAGCATCTTTGAGTTTCTTCTTCATGATGTTCAGTATCGACTTGTTGGAGGACTCCGCTTGCCCATTGCCTGCGGGATGGTATGGCGTCAAAAGTATTCTTTTGATACGCCACTTCTCAAAACATTCAGCGACCTTCTTCCCCGTGAATTGGGGTCCGTTATCGCAGCTGATCTCTTTGGGAGGCCGAACCGGCATATGATGTTTTTCAATATAAAGGTGATCACTTCATGTTCACGTATTTGGGTGAACGCTACTGCTTCCACCCACATAGAGAAATAGTCACTTAAAACCAGAAAGAATCATAGTTACCTCGCCCTGTTGGGAGGGGCCTACGATGTCCATCCCCTATTTGATGAACGGCCAAGGTGAGGTGACCGAGGGGAGGTGTTCACCTACTTGGTGAATCATTGGGGTGTACTTTTGGCATTGCTTACATTTTCTCATGAAGTCTGCGGCCTCTTTCTTCGTGGTGGGCCAGTAATACCCTGCTCGTATGAGGCATTTGACCAAAGCCCGATTGCCGGAATGAGCTCCACAATGGCCTTCGTGGACCTCTTCGAGGACGCGCTGTGTCTGATTTGGGCCCAAGCATTTTGCTAGAGGGCCATCGTACATTCTCTTATACAGGTCATTGTGGATGATGTTGTACCTGGCTGCTTGCATTCTGAGTTTCTTGGCCTCTTTTTTATCACCTGGAGTACGCCGTCCTGCATGTATGTAACAATACAGTTGCGGTAGTCCTAAGTCACGTTTATGGTTCTTACCTCGATTTGGTCTATTGACGAGTTGAGAAGGTGGACTACACTTCTGTCTCCGGTTGCAATATTTTTGGTGGCTACGGCTAGTTTGGTAAGGCTGTCCGCCTCGGCGTTCTGTGCTCGTGGGATCTGATCGAGTTGACATTCATCGAACTCGAGTAGCAACTTGCATATTTCGATCTGATATTTCTGTAACCTTTATTCTTTGATTTGGAAAATCCCTGTGACTTGGTTGACTACAAGTTGGGAATCGCAACGTAGTCTTAACCGTTTTGCTCCATGCTTGAATGCCAGCCTTAACCCTGTAATTATGGCCTCATACTCGGCCTCGTTATTAGTTATATCTGGGCACCTTATGGACTGGCGAATCACTTCGCCGGTTGGGACTTCGAGTACGAGTCCCATTCCGGACCCTAACGCGTTAGACACATCGTCTGTGTACAAGGACCCAGAGGTCCTGTGTTTGGGGAGAAGTGTGGACGGCTTCTCTTTAAACTTCGGGCATTATTTTTGCGCTGAAGTCGGAGGCGAAGTCAGCGAGAACTCGACTTTATGCAAAATCCTCCTCAGGGGGAAAGTTGTGATGACCGAGATGGGGTGGCACTTGAAATATGGTCTAAGCTTTCGTGAAGCTACGACTAAGGCTAGGGACAATTTTTCGTAGTGAGGGTACCTCGTCTCGGCATCGACTAATGTTTTGCTAATGTAATAGATGGGAGACTGCGTACTTTTATTTTCTCGAACTAGGATTGCGCTTACAGCTACTTTGGATACAGCGAGGTAAACGATGAGATGTTTCCCTCGCTCCAGCTTTGAAAGTAGTGGTGGTGATGACAGGTACGCTTTCAACTCCTTCAGGTTTTGGACGTACTCAGAAGTACATTGGAGGTCGTTATCCTTTTTGAGTACTCTGAAGAATCTATGACACATGTCCGATGATCATGAAATGTATCTCGAAAGGGCGGCGATATGGCCTGTCAAACTCTGAACTTGTTTTTTGGTGGTCAAGTGTTCTGGTATCCCTCGATGGCTTTGATCTGATCAAGATTGACGTCGATTCCTCGCTGTGATACTAGGAAACCCAGAAATTTTCCCGAGGCCACACCGAACACGCATTTTCGGGGTTCAGTTTCATTCTGTATCATCTGAGTATGTCAAAGGTTTCTCTCAGATGGTCGATGTGATCTTTTTTCCTCATGGACTTGACTAGCATGTCGTCTATGTAGACTTTCATTATTTTGCCGAGCTGGTCTTTAAACATCCTTGAGGTCCCTTTCTAGTATCATTTCTCTGATATTTTCTGGATTCGGCCTGTACTGAGGTTAGTCGATGAGTTGGTCCATTGAGGTCGTCCTCGTCTGCTCGGACCTCGGCACAATATGCGTTGTGTATTTCATCCCAAATGGTTGGGGGGTAGTTCATCAGTCGACTCAATAACTTTCTAGTCGCCCTCGAATCGTCCCTGCTCAGCCCGTTCTAGGAGGCTGCGACTGTCATCCCCTACGACACGTTCGGTAAGTTGATCCTTACTCGGTTGAAATGAGCGAGGAAGTCCCTTAGTGTGTCTCCTAGAGATTGCTTAATAGCAAATATGTCGTTCACTCTTGCCTCGGCTTTCTTGGCCCCAGCATGGGCCGTTATGAACTTGTCAGCCATCTCTTTGAAAGTTTTAAGAGAGCGTGCAAGTAGTTATGAATACCATGTCAATGCTCCTCGTGTGAGGGTTTCATCAAATTTCTTCAACAAAATGGAGGATATGTGTTCTTTGACGAGATCGTTGCCTTTCACGGTGGTGATGTAGTGAGTCACATGATCTTCAGGGTCGGTTGTGCCATAATATTTTTTTAGGTAGGGTGGCATTTTAAAGGTCTTTAGTAGGTTGCATCATCGTTGTATAGCTGCTCGACAAATCGGCTGGCATCTCTTTTCGGCAAAAGTTTGGGGGCGCACAGTATTTTATCGACCCTTTCCTCGTGTTCTTTCATTTGATCTCAGAGTTCCTTGTTCTCGTTTTCCATTTCCTCCATCCTTTTCAAAATGATTGCAAGAGCGTTATCACTTGTATTATTAATGACAATGTGAGTAATACCTGTTGTTGGAGGTGGAGGGAGTTGGTCACATTGTTCGTTCGCCCGTTGCATAGTGCAAATCCTTGCATTTTCCACAGTCGCATCCCGGGCGGACTTGTTGAAGACGCCAGCTAGCGTGTCGGTGAGCCATGCTTCGAGGAGCTTTTTTACAGCTGGGGGTATCTCTTCCCCCACAGACGTGGAGGCTCCCTTACCAAGAGATTTTGTGATGTTGTAGTGAGGAAGGGGTGACTCATCTCGCCTAGGGGAGGCGTTAGGCGTTGCGTCTTCGTCCGCTGTTTCACAGCTCTCATTGATGATGTTCATGAGGTTAGTTTGGAGGTTACTTATTATTCTCATCATTTCTTCTTTGTTACCTGCCATATTGGATTTGTGCATACAAAGAAAGGAGATCATGTTCTTGCTCTTTTTTTTATACATTAGCGATCCGTGTTAGTTATAGATCTAGAAGAAACTACAAATTTAACTAGAAAATCCCTACAGACGATGCCAAATTGTTTGACAAAAAAGAATGACTTTCGGCTAAAATAGTTGAGTTTGTGTAATAATGGGTTAAACCTAGTTAAAAATAATATCTCTAGATGTGAGTTCAGAAAACGTGAATAATGTAAGATAGATCTAGAAATGTGTTGACTATAACATACATTGATTGTTCATAAAAATGTGAGCAATAATGGGGGGAGAACTAATAATAAATAACATTAAATGACATTTAAGTAAACAGAAAAAGTCGCTTACCCAATAAAGGATGAACTAGATGATTGTCCCTCCTGACAATGATTAATGACAAATAAATCATCAAATATTCGAATTATTCTCAAATCTGATGGAAAAGTGTGGAATAATATGAGTAAGAATCTTGATGAAAAGGTAGTGTTTATATCTTTATAAGAGAAGAGAGAATCTTTTCTCATAAGTCTTTTCTTATTAAAATGAATGTCACATGCCCTACATCATTGTCTCCTTTTCTATATATATATGAGACATACCCCTAACACACCCTAATAGTACAATTGCGGAGAATATCCAACAGAATATTCTTTTTAATATCTCATTTTGAAAACTAGTCGTTACAACTCTACAAATGGTGTTCGATCTCGCCCGTTGTTGACATCTCGACCACAGACCTCGTTGTTTCCTAGTCGACCTCGACTAACCCATTCCTTAGTACTATATTGCCCTAAATATTTTAGGGCAGATTTCGACCTATTTCGGTATACAACAACAATAACAACAACAACAACAACAACCCAGTATAATCTCACTAGTGGGGTCTGGGGAAGGTAGTGTGTACGCAGACATTACCCCTACCCTGGGGTAGAGAGGCTGTTTCCAATAGACCCTCGGTATCCTTCCCTCCCAATTCATTCCGAAATCCCTTCGAACCCAAATCGACTAATCCGGCAAGTCACATAACAGCTATAAAGAACAAAATGAACAGTAAATGACAGAACAAGGCTATAAATCTTAAAACGATCGGTCAGGTGAATACACTTTTTCACAGTTTTCTGGTTGTGCCTGGCCATTATCCACAAAATATACTTTCTATTTTCCCTACAAAGCACATAGATATATAAGTATACTTTCTATTTTACATCCAAAGCCCATATAGTTTAGTTTTAAAAGGAGAACAAAAGAGAAAAATGGTGCAAACTTCAAAGTGTTTGGCACACGATCAGGGGAACAATATCATTGCCTATTTGCAAACAAAAATAAAAATAGACTCTTTCGGTTAACAACGAGATATCCATCTTATAACTACTTGGAAAAAGAAAATCACACATGCTATTCTTGGTGGAATTGTAATGATGGTGTCCCCCAAAATAATTAGGAAAAGAGAAAATGAAAATTTTAAAGAAAGACAAAGAAAAGTTGTGTAGAAGAAATCCAAATCCAAAATCGTTGGTAACTAAAGATTCTTTAATCACTCATTACAAAAAGTGTAAAAGTGACTCTTTTCCATCAGAGATTACGGAGATAATTAAAGTGAAAAGCTTATATCAACGCGCAGATCACTATTACCAGTTTTCTTAAATAATTTCTGCCTTGTCCCTTTTTTCTCACTAGAATACTTCAAAAGCTTCTTAATATTTTTCTTTTTTGAAATATTGAAAGTCTCTTTTCAAAAAGGTTAAAAGCACAGCCGTCTTCAAGTAGGGTTAGCCTTTGTGGTGAAAATTAGGTACAGTAACAGAATTTGATTACCTAAATTATTGCTACAACGTATGATTTCTCCAAGATTGGCAATGATGAGTTTTGATATAACCACAAATTAGTTTCTTATTACTTCATTACGCATATGGTTATTGTGCATTTCAAAATAATGCACTGTTGATCAAAGTCTCTACCGTTCATATTGTATACGGTCGAAATAGATTTCGGCCTTCCTATGTGTTATTCATTTGAATTGTAACACTACGTTCGATCGAGTTCGAATGATAAGCAACCGAAGCGGGATTTTGGGATGAGTTCCGAAGACATTATAAACGAGCCTCGAGTCCGAAGGCTAATCGAGGAGTTAGCTCGATAATTTTATCGAGCCCGTGACCAAATCGATCCGCAAGGCATTGCTTCGAGGTCGGAAATACGCTACGCCCACCCCGAAAGACGAACTCAAGCCAAAATCGAGGGCTCGACCCAATAACAAGTTCGAGCCAGTATCGAGCTCACAGACAAGAGTCGTTACAACCGCACTAAGGGAGAGAATCTTGGCGGGAATCGAGGAAGAGACAATTCATCATGGGTCCTCCACTATATGCTTTATTTTATTATAAATAAAGTAGGATCCCTCTATTATAAAAGGAGGAATCCTTGTAAGCATAGAGGGACCGAATACATTGTAACAAAAGATCACTTCTCAAATTGAAAGATATCTCATTGTGCTTGTTTTACCTTATCTTATTCATTCTTTTTGCTCACTATTCCCATTCTCATAGTCAAGAATACAAATATTTCTGTCTCTCTATACGATTTGTATCAAATTGTATCACATATCCTTAGAACCATACACAAATTTAATATTATCTGATTTTTTGGGTAAACAGTTTGGCGCCCACCGTGGGGCTAAGGATAATAGTGATTGTTTGATATAAATCTGCAGTACACACTAGTTTACAACTTCGAATCAGCAATGGCTTTACCTATCGACCACGAAAACGGCCTTCAAGACGAAACCAACAACTTGGTACCCGGGGCTGGAAGGCAACTTGACGATGGCACTGAGGCTCGAATCGAAGTAATCGAGATTCGAGCCGAAGTACCCTTAGATGTTAATTCGCAAGTGGCTCTTGAGGCGAACCAACATTCCGAACCGAAAAAAAGCATTCAGGACGGTACTCGATCTGTAGCTCAAGACACCCATAACGTGAGGAAAATCGGAGCCAGCTTACGTATGATCTTCGAGATGTTACAAGCCCAACAAGCAGCGATAGCTCAGTTGCAGAGCAAAACGCATATATAAAGCAGGCCAGATCCCAATCCGCTTCGAGAAATCACCCCCAGAACAGAGCCCTCCATAGTGAAATCAAACGAGCAAGAATCGGGGACTACTCCCGAAATTACTAAATTGCTCGAGGAACTCACAAAACTAGTCAAAGCCAATGACAAGAGAGTGAAAACATACAATACCAGGGTCGATCAAATCTCCGGAGCTCCACCAATGGTAAAAGGGTTGGATTCAAAAGAATTCATACAAAAGCCTTTTCCTCGAGTGCGGCCCCAAAACCAATCCCCAAAAAATTCCGTATGCCCAAAATTCTCAAATATAACGGTACAACCGATCCTAACGAACACGTCACCTCTTACACATGTGCCATCAAGGGTAAAGATTTGGAGGAGGATGAGATCGAATCCGTGTTGTTAAAAAGTTTTGGGGAGACCCTCTCGAAGGGAGCGATGATCTGGTATCACAATCTGTCACCAAATTCCATCGATTCTTTTGCCATGTTAGCAGATTCGTTCATAAAGGCACATGCTGGTGCCATAAAAGTTGCAACAAGGAAATCAGACCTCTTCAAAGTAAAGCAAAGGGGTAATGAAATGCTGAGGGAATTCGTATCCCGATTTCAAATGGAACGCATGGAATTGCCACCGGTCACAAACGATTGGGCCGTCCAAGCTTTCACCCAAGGGTTGAACGAGCAAAGTTCGATAGCATCACGTTGGCTGAAGCAAAATTTGATCGAATATCCAGCAATAACTTGGGCAGATATACACAACCGATATCAGTCGAAAATTAGGGTCGAAGATTACCAATTGGGAGCTCCGTCTGGATCCATGCATCAGAACAGAACAGCTACTAAAAACCAAAGGGAGATCGACAGAGAACAAAGGTCGAACAGAGATCGATATCAACCGTAAGTCGCAGAATGAATGAACAACGGTTCAAAACGCAATACCGCTCGAAACAATCGAAGGATTAATCAAGGGCAAAATTCTCGGGGACTTATGAGCAAACGCGGCTTCGATAAATAAGCCGATCCTATAGAAGCACCTCAGTTATCGGAATATAACTTCAATGTTGATGCATCCGCCATCGTGTCGGCTATCGGATGCATCAAAGAAACTAAATGGCCTCGACCCATGCAGACCGATCCTGCCCAAAGGAATCCCAATAATATGAGCGAATATCATGGCACCCATGGCCACAGGACGGAAGATTGCAGGCAACTAAGAGAGGAAGTAGCCCCGTTATTTAACAAAGGCCACCTTCGGAAATTTTTGAGCTGCGAGGAACAATTTTAAAAACATGGATTTCGGCAAGCAAAACGAGCAGGAAGAGCCACAACACTTCATTCACATGATCATCGGCAGTGCCGATACCCCTCAGGGACTAGTGCTTAAACACACTAAAACATCGATTGTGAGAGAGAAGCGATCTCGAAATTTGGATTACAACACCCATTGGAGCTTTGTCCTTCAATGATGAAGACGCAGAAGGGGTTGTACAGCCTCATAACAATGCACTAGTAATATCCGTACTCATGAAAAAAACTAAAGTTAAGCATGTGTTGATTGATCCAGGTAGCTCGGCCAACATCATAAGATTGAAGGTCGTAGAGCAGCTCGGCCTGCGGGACCAGATCGTACCCGCAACCCTGGTTCTAAATGGAATCAATATGGCATGTGAAACCACCAAAGGCGAGATAATTCTACCAATAAACATGGCCGAAACCATCCACGAAACAAAGTTTCATGTAATCGAAGGCGACATGAGGTACAACGCCTTTTTTGGAAGGCCATGGATCCACAAAATGAGAGCTGTACCTTCGACCCTACACCAGGTCCTCAAATTCCCAACATCGAGAGGAGTCAAAACAGTGTACGAAGAACAACCAGCCGCAAAAGAAATGTTCGCCGTCGAGGAAGCGAAACCAATATCCTCGCCTTCGTCAGTAAAGGGATCGGGCTCAGAAGGAGAACGAGACACCAAATAGCAATCACAGACATCGGCTTCGACCCGACCAGATAACCAGATGATCGAAGAAGATGATGATCAGAGGGTCCCTCGATCCTTCATGATTCCCGATGACTCCGACGCCACCAAATCAACAATTGAGGAATTGGAGCAAGTCACACTAATCGAGCACTGGCCCTAACGAAAGGTATATCTGGGAACGGGGTTGAGCCCCGAACTCAGGAAGAAACTTGTTCAATTTCTTATCGATAACATTGATTATTTTGCCTGGTCCCATTTAGATATAACAGGGATTCCACCGGACATAACGACGCATCGGCTAAGCTTAGACCCTAAGTTCAGACCGATGAAGCAAAAGAGAAGACCATAGTCTGAGGTAAAACACGCATTCGTTAAAGACGAGGTAACTAAACTTCTCAAGATAGGGTCCATTCTGGAGGTGAAATATCCCGAATGGTTAGCCAATATAGTTGTAATGCCTAAAAAAGGAAACAAACTTAGAATGTGTGTGGACTATAAGGATTTAAACAAAGCATGCCCTAAAGATTCTTTTCCGCTACCCAACATCGATTGCATGATCGATGCCACGGCCGGTCATGAGATCCTCACTTTTTTCGATACCTATTCCGGGTATAATCAAATCCGGATGAACCCGGAGGACCAGGAAAAGACTTCATTTGTCACCAAATATGGAATGTATTATTATAATGTGATGCCATTTGGGCTAAACAATTTGGGGGCTACTTACCAACGCCTAGTGAATAAAATGTTCGAAGAACAAATAGGTAAATCAATGGAAGTTTATATTGATGACATGATAGCTATGTCCCTGCGCGCAAAGGGCCATCTGACCCATTTGCAGGAAACATTCAAGATTTTGAGGAAATACAACATGAAGCTCAACCCCAAAAAATGTGCTTTCGGGGTCGGTTCGAGCAAGTTCCTCAGCTTCATGGTGTCGAATCGGGGAATAGAGATTAACCCCGATAAAATCAAGGCCATTGAAGACATCACATTCGTGGACAGCGTAAAAGCTGTGCAAAGGCTAACGGGATGAATTGCGGCTCTAGGCCGATTCATTTCGAGATCATCATATCAAAGTCACAAATATTTCTCCCTACTCAAAAAGAAGAACAATTTCGCTTGGACCCCGGAATGCCAACAGGCATTGAAGGAATTGAAACAATATCTGTCGAGCCCACCACTACTTCACACTCCAAAAGCAGACGAAAAACTTTGCTTATACTTGGCAGTATCAGAAATCGCAGTAAGCGGTGTCCTAGTTCGGGAAGAGCAATGTATGCAATTTCCTATTTATTATAGAAGTCGAACCTTTGGAGAAGCAGAAGATAGATATCCACACCTAGAAAAATTGGCACTTGCACTGATAAGCGCCTCTAGAAAGTTATGACCATACTTTCAATGTAACCCCATATGCGTATTAACAACTTACCCACTTCATAATATTTTGCACAAGCCTGAACTATCAGGCTGATTGGCCAAATAGGCCGTCTAACTCAGTGGGTACGATATCGAATATCAACCCCGTACGGCCATCAAGTCTCAAATTTTAGCAGAATTCATGGCATATTTCACGTCAACCCTCGTACCCGAAGTCGAAAAGGAATTCCAGCTGAAATCGGGAACGTCTTCGAGGGTATGGACCGTTTTACGGATGGGGCCTCGAACGTAAAAGGGTCCGGGTTGGGCATAGTTTTAAAGCCACCCTCAGGTAACACTATTGGGCAATCTATTAAAACTACCAGGTTGACTAACAACAAGGCCGAGTATGAGGCCATGATTGCAGGTCTCGAGCTAGCTAAAAACTTGGGAGCAGAAGTCATCGAATTCAAATGTGACTCTCTGTTGGTGGTAAGTCAAGTAAACAAAACATTCGAAGTTAGAGAGGATAAAATACAAAGGTATTTGGACAAACTACATGTCACTTTGCACCATTTCAAACAATGGACTTTGCAGCACGTTCCACGAGAGTAAAACAGTGAGGCTGATGCACTTGCGAATTTGGGATCATCGGTCGAGAAAGGTGACTTGAGCTGGGGGACTGTCGTTCAACTCTCGAGATCCGTGATCGAAGAAGGTCACGCCAAGATAAATTCTACAAGCTTAACCTGGGATTGGAGAAATAAGTATATTGAATACTTAAAGGACGGAAAGCTCCCATCAGACCATAAAGATTCAAGAGCCCTACGGACTAAAGCTGCTCGATTCATGGTGGCTTCAGATGGAACGTTATACCGAAGGACATTCGATGGACCATTGGCAGTATGCTTGGGTCCAGGAGATGTCGATTACATCTTACGCGAGGTGCACGAGGGTACTTGTGGGAATCACTCCGGTGCCGATCCACTAGTCCAAAAAATAATCAGGGCAGGGTATTATTGGATCGATATGGGCAAAGACGCGAAGGAATTTGTTTGAAAATGTGACAAATGTCAAAGGTTTGCACCAATGATCCATCAACTCAGAGATCAACTTCACTCGGTCCTATCCCCATGGCCATTCATGAAGTGGGGAATGGATATCGCCGACCCTCTCCCATCGACCCCAGGTAAAGCCAAATTCATCTTCTTTATGACTGACTATTTTTCTAAATGGGTTGCAACACAGGCGTTCGAGAAAGTAAGAGAGAAACAAGTTATAGACTTTATCTGGGATCATATCATATGCCAATTCGGGATACCCGCCGAAATAGTATGTGACAATGGGAAACAATTTATGGGCAGCAAAGTGACGAAACTCTTCGAAGACCACAGAATAAGAAGGATATTATCAACACCATATCACCCCAGTGGGAAAGGACAGGCCGAATCAACGAACAAAACCATCATTCAGAACCTAAAGAAGAGGCTGAACGACGCTAAAGGAAAGTGGAGAGAAATCCTACCCGAAGTCCTTTGGGCATATCGAACGACGTCGAATCTAGTATGGGGGCGACCCCATTCTCCTTAGTATATGGGTCCGAAGCATTGATACTAGTCAAAGTCGGCGAACCCAGTACCAGATTTGGATACACAACGGAAGAATCAAATAACGAGTCCACGAACACTAGCCTCGAATTATCAGACGAAAGACGAGAAGCTGCTCTCGTCCAATTGGCCGCCCAAAAGCAGCGAATCAAAAGATATTATAATCGAAGAACCAAGCTCCACCATTTCAAGCCCGGGGACTTAGTACTAAGGAAAGTCACCATCAATACCCGAAATCTGAACGAAGGAAAACTAGGACCAAATTGGGAAGGACCATATCAGGTTCTCGAGAACGTCGGAAAGGGATTATACAGGCTCGGCATTGTAAACGGCAAACAGCTATCAAGAAATTGGAATGTTTCACATCTAAAACGATACTACTGCTAAGGTACGACCCTTCCATATTCATTTACATTTCAAAACTGACCCCCGCAGAAGTCCGAGCAGGAGCTAAGATGGACCCTTCGCCATAGATCTGAAAGCATGTGTTGCACTCTTTTTCCCTTAGACCGGTTTTATCCCAAATGGTTTTTTCGGCAAGGTTTTTAACGAGGCAACCAAAGATCGTGCTGCACTTACAATAGTATACGAGGCCTCTTTACAATCGACCTCGAATACTAGGGGCACTAGCCTTAAAATATATCAAGTTTTGATGCAAGAAAGTTATTTCGCAACAACAGGGTTCCAATAGAAAAAGTTGTAAGAGCCAAATGGTCAAAACGAACCATGCTCATGTAGTTGGCCCGAACCCAGGCACGAAACATGAACACATGTATAGTGACTTGCAAAGAAAGTTCTCCTCTTTACCGACATCTTATATCCAAGAAAAACTCCTCTATTTGGAGATTTATTACACAAACATAGTTAAGATAAATTCGACCACTAAGCCCACGGGCTATTTTATTTCGAGTTCGAGCAAGCACTCACTCGACCATTACGCTTACGGGCTACTTTATTTCGAGTTCGAATCATTCACTTGACTACTAAGCCTACGGGCTACTTTTATTTCGAGTTAGAGCAAGCACTCACTCGACCATTACGCCTATGGGCTACATTACTTTGAGTTCGAATCATTCACTCGACTACAAAGCATACGGGCTACTTTCATTTCGAGTTCGAGCAAGCACTCACTCTAAGATTTATTACACAAACAAAGGTAAGATAAATTCGACTACTAAGCCTATGGGCTACTTTCATTTCGAGTTCGAGCAAGCACTCACTCGACCATTACGCCTACGGGCTACATTACTTCGAGTTCGAATCATTCACTCGACTACTAAGCCTATGGGCTACTTTTATTTCGAGTTTGAGAAAGCACTCACTCGACCACTACGCCTACGTGCTATATTACTTCGAGTTCGAATCATCCACTCGACTACTAAGCCTGTGGGTTACTTTCATTTCGAGTTCGAGCAAGCACTCACTCGACTACTACGCCTACGGGCCACTTTATCCAGAGTCGAATCATTCACTCGACTACTAAGCCCACGTGCTACTTTATTTCGAGTTCGAGCAAGCACTCACTCGACCATTACGCTTGGGCTACATTACTTCGAGTTCGAATCATTGACTCGACTAATAAGCCTAAGGGCTACATCACTTCAAATTTGAATAAGCACTCGCTCGATTATAGAGGCTACGAAATCCAGAATTTGATTAAGTTGTTTAAATCTTTGTGAAAACATTTATAAGGCATGTATAAAGACTTCGCAAAATAGAAGCAAGTCGGCAAAATTGTCTATATACAAAATTATCTACATGATTGATTACAAACGAAAAAACTAAGGACTAAGCTTCCTGGTCATCCTCATGAGCTATTTCTTCTCTATCGGGCTCCCCCCATTCTCGGATCCACTCTTGCTACCATCCCACCATCATCATCATCGTCGTCGCCATCAGAAGCCAAGGCTTCAGCTTCAGCTTCAAGCTCTTTAGCCTTTTTTATCTCTTCGGCAAGGTCGAAACCTCGAGCGTGTATCTCCTCGAGGGTCTCCCTCCGAGACCGACACTTAGCAAGTTCGGCAATCCAATGTGTTCGAGTGTCGGCAGTATCTGCCGCCTCTCGTGCCTCCATCTGAGCAGCCTCGGCATCAGCCCGATACACGGCAATGGACTTGTCCGCTATGACTTTTGACGACTCAACCTCCACCTTGGCCTCAGCAAGCCGTGTTTCAAGCTCCTCGATCCTATTAGCCTGGGCCGAACCCTTTTGCTTGACTCTTTGAAGATGAACCTCAGCCGATAATAATTTGGCCAAGATGGTTTCTTTTTCCGCAGCCAGGCGGTCGATAGTCTCCTTCCACCGATTACATTCAGCCTTGATCTGATCGACTTCTTCCCGAAGTAACCCGATCTTTTCAACCTTTTGCTGCAGCTGAGATAACGAAGGGTTAACTTCCACAGTTGAGTCAAACCCAATCTCTAACAGAACGAGGCTCACATGCTTATCTAGTTCGGCCTCTTCTTCACGAGCCTTAGCCAAATCTGCTTGGAGGTCCTTTATAGCCTCGTCCTTTTGGCTGCAAAGAAGCCGGAGGGCATCTCTCTCCCCCGAGACCTTCTGAAGCTCGGCCTCACACTGGCTGAGGTCGACTCAAAACCTACTAATGGCTTGCACAGTAGGGAAAGAACACAAGTCAAGTTTGGAAAAGAACGAAGAAACCAAGTACCGTAAAATCATTACCCGAGAAATGAAATGTTGGGCCTCTTCTAGGAGAATAGAAGCGTCACCAATGTCGGAGGCATCATCGACTCCAATAAAGTAATCCCGAAAAGTATCCCCTACACTAGAGCCTCCGCCCATATCGGGGGTCTTCAATTCTCGAGCTTCCTTTAACGCCTCCTCAGAAAAGGTTGGAAGAGAAGGCAAATGACCCACTGTCATACTCCCAAGCGAATCGCTCGAGACGCTCTGTCGAGACTCAGGGTACCGGAACCGACCACGACCAGTACAGCCGCCATCGGCTCAGAAGCTCTGGCGACCTCGACAGCTTTCGTAGATCGGATCACCAAAGCCGAGGCATCATCTTTTTCTTCTTCTTCTTCTTCTCTCAGTCATTGGACCGAATCCATCGAAAGAGCAATTTCCTTCCTCCTCAGCCTTCGAGTTTTGGGCTCGGGGTCCTCTGACCGAGAGATAGCTTTTCACTTCTTATCTTTCCCAGGTTCCGGGACCAGGGACTTGATTCCTTCTTCACCACTCGAAGGCCTCAAAATGGCATCCTTGGTTATACCTGCATGAAAGAAAATCGGTAATGAATGGAGCATAAAAAATGTTTCGAAGAACGCGAGAAGTAACCCTTACCATGATTCTTGGCCTCCCATCTACCTTTTGCCAAATCACGCCAAGAGCGTTTGGCATAAGAGGAAGTCGAGGCCAACTTCCGAACCCAATCCTCGAGGTCGGGTACCGCTTGTGGCATCCAAGGGGCAGTTGTATATCATAGAAAGACATCAGATAAAATCAGAAAAAGATACGAAAAGCAGCATCTTATGAAAACCACTTACGGTCGAAATTCCATTCCTCGGGGAATGACATTTTCTCTTCCGGAATGAGGTCACGGGTCCTCACCCAGATATATCGGCCCATCCAACCCCGATCCTTGTCTTCGTCGATGCTCGACATCAAAGCCTTCGATGCCCAATGATGAAGCCTGATTAGTCCTCGGAAGATTTGAGGCCGATACAATCGTATGAGGTGATTTAGGGAAAAATCCAGCCCTCTGGCCTTGTTGGAGAAAAAGCGAAGTAAGGTTACTATACGCCATAGAGAGGGATGAATTTGACCAAGGGTGACCTGATATCTTTTTCAAAAATCAATGATCACTGGGTCGACGGGACCCAACGTGAAGGGGTAAGTGTAAACACTTAAAAACCCCTCCACATGAGTGATGACGCTCTCTTCGGGGGAGGAAATTTGCAACACAACCTCAGAACTGTAGTTGCAGTCTTTCCTCACAGCCTCGAGATGACCCTCCGTTATCGAGCACATGTACATCGACACATGTTCACATCGACCCGGAACAGATGAAGGATTATCTACCTTAAAATCGATCTTCAGAGTACACGGGCCGGGAACATACTCATAGGTAGGCGGCTCCACCAGCGCCTTGTCGCCGGACGACCGTGAAGAAGAAGCTTTCTCCTTCTGAGGTACAGTTTTTGAAGTTTTGGCCATTGATATGAGAGAAAGAAAGGCAAAGAAAGATGAAAAGTTGATGACACCAAACGCTGGTGTAGATGGCTCTGCAAGCGGCGAAATATAGAGAAAAGGGTAAGAAATTTTGGAAGAGTGAAAACGTAAAAGTGGTAAATGTTAGATGGAGGGGTTATTTATAGGTTTGCATCGTGGCGTTTCAATATCAAAGGTGACCGACCACCGTCTGACATGCATTAAATACCTTGAAAAACTAAATCAATGGGACAGCTATCACATACGTCATGATCGAGCCCTGTGAAAACGTCAGCATATAACCCGATCGAACCGTCGAAGATCATATCGATTCTCACCACATACTTCCTGAAAAACGAGGGGACTATCTGTATACGGTCGAAATAGATTTCGGCCTTCCTACGTTCGATCGAGTTCAAATGGTAAGCAACCGAAGCGGAATTTTGGGATGAGTTCCGAAGACAGTACAAACGAGCCTCGAGTGCGAAGGCTGATCGAGGAGTCAGCTCAATACTTTTATCGAGCCCGTGACCAAATCGATCCGCAAGGCATTGCTTCGAGGTCGAAAATGCGCTACGCCCACCCCGAAGGACGAACTCAAGCCAAAACCGAGGGCTCGACCCAATAACGAGTTCGAGCCAGTACCGAGCTCACAGACAAGAGCCGTTACAACCGCACTAAGGGAGAGAATCTTGGCGGGAATCGAGGAAGAGACAATTCATCATGGGTCCTCCACTATATGCTTTATTTTATTATAAATAAAGTAGGATCCCTCTATTATAAAATAGGGAATCTTTGTAAGCATAGAGGGACCGAATACACTGTAACAAAAGATCACTTCTCATATTGAAAGATATCTGTGCTTGTTTTACCTTATCTTTTTCATTCCTTTTGCTCATTATTCTCATTCTCATAATCAAAAATACACATATTTCTGTCTCTTTATACGATTTGTATCAAATTGTATCATATATCTTTAGAACCATACACAAATTTAACATTATCTGATTTTTCGGGTAAATACATATATAATTAATCTTTTCAAAGTTCCAATAATTAGATTTCCTCTTCATATGTTCCATACTTGGTCTTTTCATAGTTTCTAAAAGAACCCATGATATTTCGGTTCAAAGGCTTTTCGTTAAATCCTGAATTCTTTCGTAGATAGTAACTAGTAACATTTCTTCGCATAGAAGAGAAACAACTTGTGCTCTCCAAATATTTTGGCATGCCCAACTTTTCACGTGATAAACATTCACTTCTTGGCTTGTTCACCATTCTCTGATGTCATCCAAATTGAAAAGTGGAATTTACTGTTGATCATTTTATAATTATCCCCATATTTAGTGAATGCTTACGAGTTACGATAAGTTGCTCAGCTTCAACAAGTTAAAGTCCAGTTAACATGGAGTAAATAAAATACTTTCTCCTCCATCTATATAAGAGGAAAAGCTAGCTCAAGACATGACAACGGGGGAGATTTCCAAATCAAGATGATACTTAGCAATAATGAGAAAACGTTTACGGCTAGGTAAAATTCATACCCTAGTCTGGCCTAAAAGGCAAGCTTTTATCAACTGAATTTTAAAAAATGATGAAACACAGCCAAGAAGTACACTAACATACAGACAAGTCGGTAAGTATATACTCAAAAAATAGCTACATTAAAATATTTTTAAAAGTGCAAGATATCATCGATCAATATTTGTAAGTATATACTCGAAAAACGTGATTATTAGTCATTATTTACATTACATCGCACAACCACAATTTTGTGAATAAAATTTCTTTTTCTCTTTCCTTTTTGAGTAGTCATTGCCAAGGACACACTGCTAGCTGAGAAATATTCAACACTGGAATTTCGTAGCCCTAATTTTCTAGGAAAAAAGCGACGTCAACTTCTTGTAGTGCAATGGAAGTTTAAAAATAAGGGTGCTGGGACTCATGATACTATTATTTCAAGTTCCATAAAAAAATTCTTCTCCTCTACTATATATTTCTCATATATAAATTATAACTTTACCATCACCTAATACCTGTTCTGCAATCTGCATTTTAGCAACTTAAATATGGTTCTACAATTGAATTGATTACCATGTTCTGTTCTATCCAGAAGGAACATTATTTGTGTTTGCTTAATTTTACGTTCTATTAATTTGTATGACCATCTCATATCCATCTAAAACCTGTAAGCTAAAGATTAAATGGCTGAAAAGGGGCATTTTTATTTGTGTTATATATAAATCTGCAACATATCAGTTCATCACAGCACACATGCATGCTTAATTTATTTTCTTAGATCCAAGTATGTTGAGATATCTTGTTGATT
Organism: Nicotiana tabacum; assembly: GCF_000715075.1. Lineage (NCBI taxonomy): Eukaryota > Viridiplantae > Streptophyta > Magnoliopsida > Solanales > Solanaceae > Nicotiana > Nicotiana tabacum. Next base: position 148,554,201 of record NC_134096.1, on the reverse strand, counting down.
ATCATTATAAGACAAGCGTTTGTTTATTATATAGATTAACACTGATTTCACGAGAAACTTTATTTTTCTTGTGGAATATATCCAAAAAAGAAGAAATTTAAAATATAGGAGAAGAATAACTAAAGTGGGAATTTGGGAATACATTCCCTCCTTTTTCCATCTTAATTAATTAATTTTAATACAAAGATGGAAAAATAAAACACACTTCTAAATTTCCGAGCCTAACAACCATAGCTCACTCTGGAAAAATAGCGAGCACTACGGCTCAGATCACTCAGAATCTTTTTATCCACTCCAAATATCAACGGCTCAGATCAACCACTCTCCCCTACAGATTTGCGACTCCTATTATTCATTACACTCTGTACATTAACTCTAACTTTATGTTCTCTAATTTTTATTTTTATTTTTCTTTTAATAGACAATACAGTAAATAGGAAAAGTACTTAGTATTATGCTTGGCTATGAAGAACAATAGCCAACTTCTCTTCCTGATGAAATTTGATTTGCTTAGCAATGAAATCCTCAATGGCTTTCTGAAACTCCTCATTGCTTAATTCATCCACTGGATACACCGTTTCCGACGGATCACCGGAATTATCGATTTTCCGGCATCTCTCCGTCTCCGATCTACGAAGCTTATTTCCGCTTATTTCCTTATTATAACTTCCTCTTTCAAACTTCTCCGATTTAGTTCTCCGTGGAACTTGTGAATAAAATGCCTTCTCCGTCACCGTTTCTGTTTCTTCGGGTTCAAAAATTGTCCGAGTATTCACTTCCAATACAGTCTGTTTGTCTTGGTAGACAATCTCTTCCGGTTCCGGCGGCGAAGACGAGTTACCGGCGGTGAAATTGCCGGAGCACTCTTCCTTTTCGACGAATGAGTCGTAGAGTTCGGCTTCGGCGCTAGCACAGAGAGTTGAGGAGGAATCTCCGAAGAGTCGGCCGGACTTGAAGAGGAGAGTGAGGACGATGACGTTGCAAATAAGGAAAATGAAGAGAGGGCTAAGTATTATGGAGATAAGTTGCCGGAAATATTCGCCGGAGATTTTGACGGCAAAAGGCAACCGAGTAGAGCTCCATAAGAGCACAAAAACTCCAACACAGAACTCAACGATGCGAAAAAGCTTCGTAATGCTTTTGAAACTGTGGAATATCAGAATCACTCTGTTTTCTATTTTCTCACTACCGAAATCGAAAGCATCCATTTGAAAAGCAATGAATACAAGCTCTTTCCAAAGATAGAAAAGTTCACTGATTTTGTTTCGGGAAAATTTGAAAGGAAAAATGAGTAGGGGGAAAGAAGAACGGTGGAAGTAAAAGGAAGCTATGGGAATGACGCTTTGGCTTATTACTAAGAGAAGAGAAAAAGACTGAGGAATTTGGATTTATTGCAGCAATGGAACCGTTTAAAAAGAATAGTCCTGCCATTTTTATAGAGTGCCCGTCAAGTGAGGAATAAACAATACGATTTTGTAAAAGCTATTTATGTTTTAATCAGACGTCCGATAATTTAAAAAAGGATCTTCTTTTGCGTTTGATCTATAAATAATTGACAGAAGACACATTTTGGTCTTCAAGAGTTCAACACTTCCAACTCAGGCTCCAAATAAATATGTTGTGTTGGTTCTATGGCTCAATGCCATGCCGTGGTACTAAAAGGGGGATAAATCAGGATATTACATATATTAAGTTGCGGTAATAATTGTAATGAAATTCTACATAAATACAAGAATTTATCCATATATATCAAAATCAAACACTTAAATTGCTTATATATTGATTATCTTACACCAAATGTTGGGTGTAAACCAATCATATATATATATATATATATATATATATATATATATATATATATATATATATATATATATATAAGTGGACGGCGTGCCACACGATCCCATAATATTATGAATAAATACATGAATGGGAGTGAATTAGTCAAAAGGAAAATTGAAACGAGAAAATGGTAAATATTTATATATTACCTATTATAAAATTTTAGGCAGAAAGTAACGATAAATTAATTACATTTACAAATATTTGTTACTACTATTTACTAGTAGTAATAAGTACTCCTGTTTCTTATCGAATTATTAGTGTGATTTCGTTTTTAATATTTTGAAGATACACATTTCAAGAAATATGTTCTCCTTTTGGATATTATTGTAAAACAAAGAATTAAAAGGTTTGAAAACTAATTAGACCAAGAAATAAACTCTTCGCAAACATCAATCTATTGTTAATATAACAACGTGTCACGATCCCAATGAAAACTTCCGGATAATAAAGTTTCGATCTTTAATAAAAATTAAAAAGTCAACCCAAAAAGTCAATCTCGCGCCCGCACCTCGGAACCCGATAAAATTCATAAAATTCGTATATTCATTCCGATACGAGTTCAACCATACCAAATTTATCCAATTCCAGCATCAATTCGTCCTTCAAATCATCATTTTATATTTTTTAAATTTTTCACAAAATTCTCATTTGTTTTCTCAACTCAAACCACTAATTTAATGATAAAAATAAAGATGGAATCTTAAAATAAAACCAAATCCTGGGTAATGAATACTTATCCCAATCCAACACGTGAAGAACCCCTCAAAAATCGCTCACATCTTAGGTATGCAACTCAAGATATGATAAAAATGACATAACCCTCGAAATAGAGTACTTTTATATTCTGCCCAGATATTACACATCGCGATCGCGGAACATTCCTCGTGATCGCGAAAAACAAAATGAAGGCTGCCAATAATAACCTTACGCGAATGCGCAATCAGGGACGCGAACGCGATTCACCATTGCCTCAGCTAACGTGACCGCGGACAACTCTATATGAATGCGAAGAGCAAAGTACCGGCTTCCCCAGCGTGGTCACCCACTACGCGATCGCATAATACCTACCGCGAATGCGATGAAGCAACACTCACAAGCACGCGATCGCGGACCATTCATTGCGAACGCGTAGAAGGAAAAATGGCCAGTCAAAAAACAGCCTACGCGATCGTGAATGGCACTTCGCGATCTCGAATAATTAGACACCAGAAATTAGTAGTCCAAAACATGGAGAAATGGCCCGTAGCCCACCTGAAACACATCTGGTGACCCCATCGAAACATACCAACAAGTTCCATAACAAAACGTGAACCTGCTCGAGGCCACAAATCACATCAAAACTATGAATCGCACCTCGAATCGAACTTAATGAACTTATAAACTTTCAACTTCTACAACTTGCGCTGAATCATATCAAATCAACCCGGAATGATGTCAAATTTTGCATGCAAGTTTTCAATGACACAACGGGGCTATATCAACTCCGGGAATCTAAATCTGAACCTGATATCAACAAAGTAAACTCCCGGTCAAATCTCTTAACCTTCCAAGCCTTCAACTTTCTAATTTTCGCCAAAATGCATTAAATTAACCTACGGATCTCCAATTCCAAATCCGAACATACGCCTGAGTCCAAAATCACCATATGAAGTTATAGGAATCATCAAAATACCATTTCGGAGTCGTCTACACAAAAGTCAAACTCCGATCAACTCTTTTCACTTAAGCTTCTAAAACAAGAATCATCCTTCCAAATCAATCCTGAATCACCCGAAATTCGAACTCGACCACACACGCAAGTCATAATACATAATACGAAGCTGCTCGAGACCTTAAGCCATCAAACGGGACGCTAATTCTCAAAAACAACCGGTCGGATCGTTACACAACGATTAAGTTTAAACCAGACTATCAACTGATCTGGTCGATATAAATCTTTTGCTTCAATTAATTCCATCCTACTTTTAATTATTATGTCTGCATCAGTTCAGAAAGATTGTATGATTTGTGACGATTTAACTCTATCTCGCTCTTTTTTAGCCGGTTAAATTGCATTGAACAAACAAAAAAAGTTTTAACCGTGAAATAGCTAAAATTCAAAATTCTGAAATTTAAACCCATATGGCACCCAGTCGGGTTGCCATAAATTAAACAGGGTTGCATTATTACATTTATCTTGTACTATGTTTCCCAGTTTAACACTACAATAATTTCTTACCGAACATACTGTTTGGGCAATTGTTTCCTAACTTCCATTTTCCTCTTTGGTCGTTATTCTTAGCTCATTTGAAGGACAAATAGACGATTATGGACATGCGCAATAAAACTTTGCCAGCAACGAGCTTATTAATTTGACATGAGTTGAACTCTATGGGACGATGGCTGTGGCTCCATCAACTCTTGTTTCACCAATTCTTACTATAATTCAATGCTCTTTTTACTATTTTTATATGTTGGTACTTTACTCATAGAGGTTAGATGCTGAAAAAAGAAACCTAACCAGATTCTGATGAGAGCCTCGGGAGGGTACAATCAGTCTTGTGCTTCTGAAGAGTTCTGCCCAACAGTGACATTGAAATTAAAAGACAGGCCTTTATTTGTGACATGACCATGTTTGAATAACATTATCGCGCCCTTCTCTCTACTTAAAATAATCAAATGCATTTTGTGTACGGGTGAAACCGAGCTCATGGGACGCCTCAATTTTCGATGAAGTAAACGGAGGAAAAGACATGACTGTAAGGGACCAGAATCGAGGCAACGAGCTCCTCGAGTCGGGGTCCGGGCATGACGTCTGCCCTCGGCAGTATCGGGGCCACGACCCCCAAGATATGTTTGAATCCCAAAAATCTCTGAGAGCATTACCAGATAATATCTCGGCACGTATCAGCAGAAAATCAGTGATTAATTGAACGGAAGATTTTTACCTTTTGTGAAATTGTACTTAGGAAAAAACTCCCCTACTATATAAAGGGGTCTGATTATTTACTATGCACACTGTAACACGCATATCAAGGCAATATATTCTTATTTTCTCAGTTATTCAAAGTTCTTACTTTTGTTCATCAATAACGTGAGCCCGGGATAGAAGGCATGCATTTCATTAAGCTGTTACTAAGTTCGGGATCACTCCTCTTGATTTGTTTGACAATTCTTTACGTCCTTTATGTGTTTAATATGCAGACTATCATTTGTATTGAATTAACCCACGTATCATTAAAATCACTTACAAATTTAATTGTAATCCGTTTTTTAGACTAAACAGTTTGGCACCACCGTGGGGCTAAGGATAATAGTGGCAATTTGATACAAATTTTCATGATACACTCTATTTTACACCCTTTCTTTGAGCTTTTAATTTCAAGTCAGATTAAAAATGACGAACTCCCAATCTCCCCATTTGAACGTAGATGTTGAGTCCAGCTATAATGGCAAAAACAACAACGTGATACCCACCAACAGATTCCCAGTCGCTGATCCGATCGATGCTAACTCACACGTGTCTATCGAAGCAAACTTGCCCACTGACCCCGAAAATAGTATTCCCGGGGGAGCCCGGTCAATAGCTCGGAGTACACACGACGGGGAAGGTGATGGGATCAACTTGCGCGTGATCTTCGAAATGTTATTGGCTCAACAGGCAGCGATAGCCCAGTTGCAGAACTAAAGTCGAGCCCCCACCAGAGTTAAGCCGGAATCGTCCCAAGAAAATGCCCGCAGAAATGAACCGGCCACAAAAAGGCCGGGTGAAGCGGAACTCGGGACCAACCAGGAGATAATAAAGATGATTGAGGAACTGACAAAAAGAGTGAAATCGGGAGAAAAGAAAATCGAAATCAACGACAAAAAAAGTGATACCTTTAACTCCAGGGTCGACCAAATCCTGGGAGCGCCACCGATACTGAAGGGCCTAGATTCCAAAAACTTTATCCAAAAACCTTTTCCTCCGAGCGCAGCTCCGAAGCCGATCCCAAAGAAGTTTCGTATACTGATAAGTGGGAATTTTAACCTATTATTTGCTCTCTTTTATTTGTGTTTTAGGCCAAAAATGCTTGAAGGTATTCCCGGAAACTAATGAAATATGCTTGCTTGTAGGAATTATTCAAAATGAGCCAAAGGAATCAAAATCAACTCACAGACGAATCAAAAGTTGAACAAAAACCAAGACTGGGCAAAGAGGTCTGAAGTGCGGACCGCACAAATATTGTGCAGCCGTGAAAGCCATGATGCGGCCGCGATCATAATTATGCGGTCCGCAAGAGGGAAATTCAGAGAGTGTGATTTTGGGCTAAATGACGAGCGCGAACCACACCAGAAATGTACGGCCGCGAAAGTCCCTGTGCGGCCGCAATTAAAATTACGCGGACCATGATGAGTGAGATTCAGAGAGCTGCCAACTTGAGTAAAAGATAGAAGTGCGGACCGCACCAGAATTGTGTGGCCACGAAATTCCCTTGTGCGGCCGCGATCAAAATTATGTGGTCCACAAGATGAAGAATCAGAGAGTTAATTTCAAGCTAAACTCAAGCAAGTGCGGAACACATCACTTTTATGCGGCCGCATAATCTGAAGCGCGGCCGCACTTAGAATTATGCGGTCTGCGAAAGTTCAGCTCAACCCAAATCCAAAAGTGAAGAACTAGAACCGCATCAGAATTATGCGGCCGCGAAAGCAAGAGTGGGGTCGCACTCAGAATTACGCGGCCGCACAACCTCCGCATGGGTATTTTTGTCAGATATTTTTAGCTTAGTATAAATAGAACTTTTTATCATTTTTAGGTTATGTTATGTTTTGTATGAGCACCTGAGACGACTGACTTTTCTGTTTTAGGAAATTTTGTACTAGATTCACTTCTTAATATTAGATTTTCATTCCATAAATTAATATTATGGATTTTATCTTCATTTCATCTTTAATTTCTGATATTTTTATGAGTAGCTAAACCCATAGCTAGGGTTGTGACCGAACCCTAGTGTGGGTATTTAATGGGTATTTGATTTTAGGGCTTGAATGTCAATGGGTTAGTGATATTTAGCCTAGTTCTTGCTAGAACTCAAGAATTAATGGTTGCAAACATTGATTCATGCCTTTATGACTTAGTCTCTACTTGAGAAAGAGGGACAAAGTCTAGGAAAACTAGGCTAATAAGGAATTGGGGTGAACTCAAGGAATTGATAGTCCCAATTAAATGGTTAAACCTAGAGATAGTAATACCCAACTTGAGCTAATGTCACTTGATTTGCATGAATACCCATTTGGACTTGAGAAAGCCAAATTGGACAAAATCACTCAAACTATCGAGAGGTATAGAGTGAGTAGCCGGGTGTGATAGCTATATTACAATCCCAACTAATCAAGCTTGCCCTAGATTTTGCTACCCGTTAGATATCCACCTAGGTAGAAGTCACAACACTAGTCTCTTTAAACATTTGAAAAAACAACAACAAAAATATTGTCTTTAGTTTCAATTATTGCAATCTTTAGAGTAAAGTTAGAAGTAGAAATCAAACCCAAACTTGTGGAAGTGTAATTAGATTCAAAAACCCGCATCTATCTTAGATATAAACCTAATTCCAAACATTAACTCCCTGTGAATTCGATCCCGATGTAGTTGGGTTAAAACTGCATCGACCACCCTCGCTACTCAATAGTAGTTTAGGCTTGGACCTGATCATATGTCCGAAATTCTGAAGTATAATGGGACAACCGATCCAAACGAACATGTGACCTCTTATACGTGCGCCATCAAGGGAAACGACTTAGAAGATGATGAAATCGAGTTCGTTCTGTTGAAAAAGTTAGGAGAGACCTTGTCAAAAGAAGCCATGATATGGTATCACAACCTACCCCCTAATTCTATTGATTCATTTGCTATGCTTGCTGATACCTTCGTAAAAGCGCATGCCGGGGCCATCAAGGTCGAGACTAGGAAGTCAGACCTTTTCAAAGTAAAGCAAAGAGATAACGAGATGCTCAGGGAATTCGTATTGAGATTTCAAATAGAACGGATGGATCTGCCTCCGGTTGCAGATGATTAGGCCGTTTAGGCCGTTCAGGCATTCACTCAACAAGCAGATCGAACAAGAGGAACCTCATCACGTTATCAACATGATCATCGGTGGGGTTGACGTCCCCTAGGGGCTGACGTTAAAGCGCACTAAAGTGTCCAAATCTGTGACTATCGATCAAGTCATTTCACCGAAAAATATATATTACAAACAAGAAGAAGAAGACCGCAAATGTGACAGTTATTTTAGAGGATTATTCATTGGATTCAAGTTACATCCAATCACAATTTATTTACTGAATCGGTGTAGTTTAATATATTTATTGTAGGATAGATATCATTTTTATAAGGTTATCAATTATTAATATTTGTTAGATTTACCTTCTTAAAAGAGATCTAATTGTATAAATATTTACATCTTCAACGCGTTAAACTTGTACTCTCGTTTCCGAAACAAATAAATATAAACTTATTGGTCATTAAGGACTCTTTTGGTTTGACGGATTGGATGAATAATCATGGTATGTATAAAACTTTGTATTGTTCTATCCACTAATATTTGTTATGTTTTCTGAATCATGCATAGCTAATCCTGGAATATAAATATACTAATTGTTGCACTATCTATATCTAACATAATATGGTATAACCAGTATTTTGAAAAGCGTTTTCGGGGCGAGCCCTGGGGCGAGCCGCACCAAAAATGCCTTGAGACGATGGTGTGGGGCGAAAGTCTCAAGAGGCGTACGCTCGGGCGTTCGGGGCGTACGTCCGGGCGTTTGAGGCGCGTTTTTGTAGTGAGGCGCAAGCCCTAGAGACTTTTACAAATTAAAATAAAATTTGTTGAATAAGTCCTTCGTATAATATCCAAATTCTCAAAAGTCAACTTGTAATTACTCAAAAGTTTTAAAAAGGAACTAAAATGTATTAAATTTAAAAGTCAAGACTTTTTTTATTAATTGAAGCCCTAATTTATTGTCTTTCCCAATTCTTTATCTTGTCCGTTAGCCTGCTAATATCTCCCACAAACAACGAATATTCAATTATTATTTTTACAAATACAAAAGAGAATTTCATTCTTTTTCGTAACAGCAAGTTCAAAGTTCAAATTGCAGGTTAGTCATTCTTTTCATTCCTCCATATAGAAAACTTTATTCTTTTCGACTCAAGTTACTTGTGCTTGTGAGTAGTGTATAATAGATTGTTTTGACTAATTTTTTGTGGTGATAGAGCACATCTATCTACCTGTATATATATTCACATATTTATAATTTTGTTCAATTTTTATGCAATTTTACCTATTTATAAATATTTAATATAATTATATTATTTTATAAAATATTAAAAATTAAATACTCATGAGACTTACGCCTCGTGCCTCGGGGCTTCACATATGTAAAACGCTTCGCCTTACGCCCACGCCTTTTAAAACACTGGGTATAACAATATATTCATTATTTAATACATGGATTAAATACCAAAAGATAAAATTACCCTTCATCTTTTCCTCAACCTCATCATCAGCACCTTTTCAATTTTACCCTATATATTCCATTCTTAGTACAAAGATTCAAACGCTCGATAAAAAATATACCAATATTCTCTACATTACAATCATGTATAATGCATTTCTTAACAAAACGACCCCTTAGTTTTTAACTACTTCTATTTTAACAAATTATGTAACTACAATTATTTTATCATCATGAATTTCGAGAATAAAAAAAAAGGGATTAAATTTGGAGGTGGGAGTGGCATGTGGAAATAGGGACCACCATTAAGTAAGTGCATACAGAGAAGAAATAAGGAGAGATCCGTACGCCAATGGCAGCACCATTTCCGGGTTTAATTTTCTTGGTTAAGAAAGGGAACTGAATGCTCTGAAAACTATGGTACGTACTTACGTCCATCTCTTTCTCTATCCTGTATCTGATTCTGACTAACCATTTTGACTGGTCCACGTCAATTAATCCTACTAGTTTCTTTCTTAACCTATTACCCCCTCCTTGTTTTGTCCTAAGAAAATGACTCTTTATCCATGTTTTAAAAAGCAATACTGGAATGGGACTTGTTTCGAATCTAATACCTAAGCTAAGCTTATAAACTCTTTAATCTTTGGGATAAGCAAGATGTTTGCCCCCTTCACTTCCAGAACTCTTTATTCTATATGTCTCGTGCACGCTTTATACCTATGATGCTCCAGACTTTCTATCTTAAATTGCATATATCTCATAACATTGTCTTTTTATTATTTTTCACTTTATCCTTTTTATTTGAATTCCGGTGAGCTGATCTTAAATCTTTATCATTTTTTTGTTTCTGCACATCAACCATGGAAACGTTCTTTCATATCAAAAGTAAAATAGAGAAGATTATTCCCTTATAACTGGAAACCGAGGAAAGGAAATGTTCAAGGACGAAATATAGGTAAGAGAAGGAAGAGATAAATCTTTAATTTGACAAGTGAAAACTGATCTTCTCTCCCATTGCTTCCTCTTCTTTAGTCAAATCAAACTGAGAAATGAATTTCATTTCCCGTTCTTACCATAGTTGTTGAAAGCTACCTTACATAGGAGCAATTGAATGTAACACACAAGAAGAAACACTGTCTCCTAAATTTTGAGTATATGACTAGGACATGATAAGTCACTAGACGTATTAAATAGTTTTTTTTAACCCAAATAATGAATTTGACCTGCAGCTTTTACCGTACCTCTAGCTAGATTTGTGGCTTTGCCACTGCTCCTAACATTCTAATTTCTACCATTAATTGGAAAACTATTTTTAATTTGATTACCATTCACGAAGACAGAGCAATGTCATAATGCCACGTTGCTTTAGAAAAGTTGCCCTACCAAATAGGCTTTTTGTAACCTATATTTGTAGTACCTGCATTTTGAATCAATGTCTTTGCATTTTGAGTGGGTCTAATTCCAAGTAGCTCGCTATGACGGGAGTAGCAAAGGCAGCGGAAATAGTTGGTACATATATAACTTATGTTGTAGTAATTTGTAATATTGAGATAAAGGACGAGTTATATAACATGGAGAAAATTTTGCTTCGGCCAAAATTGATGATATTTTATGTTCTAAGAGTAAGGGTGGCAGGTAGGCCGGTTAGAATCGGGCCCGGCCCAGCACCGCAAGTTCAAATGGGTGGTGAGCCTAAACGGTCCTAATCGGATAGGACAGGGACCGTGAGGAGGTGGGCTAGGTAGTAGGCCGGTCCCATAGGCGAGGCCCGCAAGATCGGGATCGGGACTGGCTGGGAAGTGGGCCGGTTCAAGCGGTCCTAAACGGGCCTATCCAGCCCCAACGGCTAATTTTTTTTAAAAAAGAAATCTGCCCATTTGGGCATTTAAAATCTAGCCGTTTCCTCTGCCAAAATAGTCGTTGGCTATTTATAAAATAGTCATTTAACCCCCCCTCCCCCCCCCCCAACTTTGTTTTAACTCTAAATTTTTTGTAATTACACTTTTTTCCTATTTTCAACTATAAATACCCCATCATTCTTTCATTTTTCTCACAAAATCATCAATCTCTCTTATATTATGATCCAAAAAAAGATCGGGAAGAATTGGCAAAAATGATTACTGTTATGTGCTTACCCTATAATTGATTTAACATCCTAAATTTTAATATTCAATATTTAATATCGAATATAGCTTATGTGTGTATATATATATATATATATATATATATATATATATATATATATATATATATATATATATATATATATTATAACGCATTGCTTTGAATATCTCTTAACAAAATTTTTGTCTTTAAATTTGAATTTAAAAATTTAGGTCACAATTCTGTAATATAATTTACAAGGATTTTCCTTAGATATTTTTATTACCATTTGTTTTTCTCTAACTTCTATAAAAACTTTTTAAAAAATAGAAAGTATCATTTGGGCCCACTTAGAGACCGGCCCACTTAACCCAGGACCGTTAGTTCGTGGTCCCGGTCCCGGGGCGGTTCCAACAAGAAGCCCGCGAAGCCCGGGACCACTTAGAACCGACTCACTTAGGACCGGCCCACTTAGGACCGGGCCTAGCCCACATGCCACCCTTATCTGAGAGTGACTATAAAATAGTACGTACGTAGTATATATTTCAACTTCATACAAAAATAAATATATACTCCATCCGTTTCAATTTATGTGAACTTATTTCATTTTTAGTCCGTGCCAAAAAGAATGACCTCTTTCCTTATTTGGAAACAATTTACCTTTATGCAATGATTTATAGCCACACAAAATATATGTGCCTCATTTTACACCACAAGTTCAAAAGTCTTCTCTCTTTTCTTAAACTCCGTACCCAATCAAATGGGTTCACATAAATTGAAACAGATGGAGTATAATTTAGATATATTTCTTTTATTTGTATTATCAAAGCAGGGGAGTACTATATTTTCCCGCTTCTCTTTCTTCTCTTATTATCATGTAAAGGGAAGGAAAACCAGTTTGGTACGTTAATATTCTCGCAGTTTGTACTCTCTTCCTTATTTCCCCCTTTCGCTTACAATGCGTTAAAGAAGTCAAATTGTCCTCAACATGCTTGTCTCACCCGTTTTGATCACAGAGATATTTATGCAAGAATTGAGATACCATTTTCTTCCACATGAGCTCTTTTAGGCAAGCTAGAGCCTAGAATATAATGAAGTAGTGGCCTAATTAGCTTGCACTCAGAGGAGACCCCCACCTTATAAAAGTCTGACTATATGCTAGTAGTAGTAGTAGGCACTAGAAATCATTTCGCAGTGGCAACTTTAGCAGACTCCAGTTTCCACAGCCGTTGATGCCCTCTCCAAATTATGTTACACTTGACTGTCAAATATGTCAACAAGTTTTTACGTCCACAGTGTTTTATTTACCCCAATAAGGGCCTGTTATGATACCCTCCCCCACCGCCCTCTATTTCTCGTAACACATACTCTCTCCGTTTCAATTTAGATTAAATAGTTTGACTCGGTACGAAATTTAAGGGGAAATTTTTTTTTTGAAACTTCACGTGGTCTTAAAAGCTTAGTGGGCCATGACATTTGTGTGGTTATAAAAGTTTCTGATTAAGATAAAATAGGTAAAATGAAGAGTTTAAAATTGAATGAATTATTTTCAAATTTAAAAATATAGGCATTTATTTTGGAACAAACTAAAAAAAAATACCTCATCTAAAAACTCCATCTAAATTCCAAGCAAATTACGGTTCAAGGCGCTTCATTTAAGCTCATTTATGTGTAATATTAGACATTAGGTAGATATATTTGTACATGATAAATTTTAAGAAACTGCTTTAATTTGAAACTTTAGCTTATGGGTGTCAATGGGTGTAACGACTCGACCGGTCGTTTTGAGCTCTAGCGCGTCGTTCAACGGTTTGAGGCTTTGAGTAGCTTCACTTCAGGTAATATGACTTGTGCGTATTGTCGGAGTTGAATTTCAGGAAGTTCAGAGTGGATTTGGAAAGAAAATTCTAATTTCGGAAGCTTTAAGTTGGGAGAATTAACTAAGGTTTGACTTTTAAGTAAACGACATCGGAAACTGGATTTGAAGGTTCCAACATGTTCGTATGATGATTTTAGTCTTAGGAGCATATCCGGATGTTGATTTGGAGGTCTGTAGGTCATTTTGGCGTCAATTGGTAAAAGTTGGAAATTTGGATGATTTTTGGGAAGTTGACCGGGAGTGGACTTTTTGATATCGGGGTCGGATTCCAATTTCGAAAATTGGAGTAGGTCCGTAATGTCAATTATGACATGTGTGCAAAATTTGAGGTCAATCGGAATTGATTTGTTATGTTTTGGCATCGTATGTAGAAGTTTGAAGTTTTAAAATTTATGAGGCTCGAATCGATGCGCAATTAGTGTTTTTAGCGTTGTTTGACGTGATATAAAGGCTCGACTAAGTTCATATGATGTTTTAAGACTGGTTGGTATATTTGGTTGAGGTCCCAAAGGCACCCATGTGTGATTCGGATTGAATCCGAAATTGATTTGGACTTGGAGAAATTCTGGAAAATTTCCAGTTCTGGTGCAATCGCACCTGCGATGGGAATGGTCGCAGATGCGTGACCGCAGAAGCAACATGTTGATCGCAGAAGCGGGCTGGAGTAGCATTGGAAGAGGTCACAGATGCGAAGGAAGTTCCACACGAAGGAGGCAGCGCAGAAGCGGAAGGGACTTGGCATGGGGGCTCCGCAGAAGCGGATTTAGGACTATAGAAGAGGAATTTCCGCAGGTGCGAAAGAGTTGACCGCAGAAGCAAGAAACTTGGCCGCAGGTGAGAAAGCACTGGGCAGTATACAAAACAGAGGGGCCCGAGATTTTCTCATTCTTGGACATTTCAAACACGAGTTGAGGCGATTTTTCAGAGAGAGTTCACGGAAAAACTTGAGGTAAGTCACTTTGATAATTTTTAATCAATAATATTGAATTATCATTGAGTATTTCGACTAGATTACATGTTTCTGAGGCGAAATTCGAAGATTTGAGCCTAGGAATTTGAAAATAAGATTTGAGGATTTGAAGGTCGAGTTGATGTCGGATTTTGATAAAATTGGTATGGCTGCACTCGTGGTCGAATGGGTGTTCATATTTTGTGACTTTTACACTATTCCGAGATGTGAGCCATGTTCGACTTTTTGGGCCGAGTTTTCAATTCTTTGCTAAACTCATAGTTTCATTATTTAAATTAGTTTCTTGTAGTTGTATTCACGGTATGTAATTTGTTTTGGCTAGATTTGAGCCGTTCGGAGTCGAAAAATCAAGGGAAAGGCATCCTTATCAATTGATTGAGCGAGATTTGAGCTAAGTGACTTGTCTAACCTTGTGTGGGGAAAATTTCCTTAGGATTTGGTACTGTTGTAACAATTGGTGATATGTGAATGCCGTGTACGCGAGGTGACGAGTACGTACACGGGCTAAACGTAAAAATTTTGGTTCTTGTTGAGTAGTCTTCTTTTAATTCCTTAACTGGGTTGCCTTAGCATGTGTAGTTATCATGTTTAGCTTAGTATCACATGTCTATGTGTCTTAACTTTTACTTGAAATTTGTGCAACATACTTAGTTGAATTACTTACATCCGTGATCTTGTTGTAAATTTGTTGTTCCATAGGTTATGAGTTGTGTATTTAATTTTGGGACTACGTGACGGTACCTCGGGAGATCCCCTGTTGTATATTTACTTTTGGGACTACGAGGCGGTACCTCGGGAGATCCCCCTGTCGCATATTTACTTCTAGGATTACGAGGCGATACCTCGGGAGATCCCCCTGTCGTGTATTTACTTTTGGGAGTACGAGACGGTACCTCGGGAGATCCCTTTTTGCATATTTACTTTTAGGACTACGAGGCGATACCTCGGGAGATTTCCCTATCGCATATTTACTTTTAGGACTACGAGGCGGTACCTCGGGAGATCCCCATATTGTGTATTTATATTTAGGATTACGAGGCGATACCTCGGGAGTGCCCTTGCTGTTTACCTCTATTTGTTGTGTTGTTACCTTTCTGTAATTTCTCATTGTTAAATTCTGACTCATTTCATTATATCATTATATCTTCTGCCTTGTTCCCTTTTATTCCAGTAGGGTCCTGACCTGACCTCGTCACTACTCTACCGAGGTTAGGCTTGGCACTTACTGGGTATCGTTGTGGTGTACTCATACTACACTTCTGCACATCTTTTTGTGCAGATTCAGGTTCTTCCTACTAGGCCAAATACCAGTGAGATAGCCTGTGCGTGGAGATTTCAAAGTACATCTACCAACGTCCGTAGACCTCGGAGTTCCCCTCTATCCTTGTTATGTTATTTTTCCTTATTTTCTTTAGACTCTGATGTATAGAGATAGTTAGTATTTTCTCTTATAAGCTTGTGACTTATTTCTACCGGGTTTTGGGAGTTGTAACTATTTGAATCGCAGTTTCTAATTATATATCATGTGTTGAGATTTGAGTTCAGTTTTATATTCAGTTATTCCGCAAATTGTTAGCCTTACCTAGTCTTAGAGACTAGGTGCCATCACGACATCTTACAGAGGGAAATTGGGGTCGTGACAAGGGGCCAGGCCGAGTTATTAGAAAAGGAGACCAGACGGTCTCCATGCCGGACTGTTACCGATTTCATATACCCGTTTTACTGGTTCCGTGCCTGGCTAGTGAAAATTTGAACCGGAACGGTTCCGGACCTAAGGGGCCGGGCCGATTTTATTTTTGTATATTTTAATTTTTGTATAACGATCGTAATTTATATTAAGATAAAATAAAAATATAAAACATCAAAACAATCTTATAAAAAGACTGTTTGAATAAATTTCAAATGCTTTAAAAGCCTTATATTTGAATATTTCATTAAGAATTTAAGATAATACAATAAAGATGGAAAAATATTTAACTTATAATTTGCAAGTTCTTTTTTTAGTTCAAACTTGCAAATTAAAGTTTACATTTTTCAACAACTAAATTAAAGAAAAAATAGTAAATTCAAATTTGAATTATTAAATATAAATCAAGAACTTCAAAGGTTTTGCATTGCCTTAGTAAGTTCTCCATAATCAATATGAACTTCTTGGCCATCTTCTGGAGTGTTAAATTCAGATGGGTTACCATGTGTTAATATATCTCCAAGTTCCTCGTTTTCTGGTTTATCAACATCTTCACGTCCCTGATTTCTTCGTTCCGATCTAATCCAATCTCTGAAACATACTAAAACTTTCAAAATATTGCTTTCCAATGAGTGATGGGTGTCTTCTAGTTATTGTCTTGCTTGACTAAATGCACTCTCTGATGCAATAGTTGAAATTAGCACATTTAGCACGTCCCGGGCCATAGAGGAAAGAACATAAAATTACTTTTCATTCTCATGCCACCATCCCAATGGTAAAAATTTCTTTGTGCGAGGGTCTATTTGCTTTTGATGTAGAATTGAAGTTTATCAATATTCCTGCTACTGATTTGAGTGGAAGAAAATGTAGACCAAATATTATAACTATCAATGTATTCATCTTCATCCATAGTAGTAGATGCAGTAGAAGTAGTACAATGCATAGTGGGATTAATATTGTCTACATTAATAGCAACATCATCAATTATATTTGCATAATAATTATATAATTATTATAAATAATCATTTAGCTTGTTCATACAACTATATATATATGGAGTTTCAGTTGGTCCAATCTCCATATAAGTATATAAAGCATTAATTTGTGACAATTAGACATCTTAATAGAAGGATTTAAAACAGCACCAATTAAGTAAATAGGAGGAATTAGAAAGAAATATTTTTTAAATTTTGCTTGTATTTTTTCAACAACATCCTTATATTTTTCTTTCTTCTTAAATTCGGAGAGTAGAAAAGAAATTTCAGCTATAATGTACTAAATCCATAGTAGTAATAGGGTAATACGCTCCAGAAAACTCAACAGTAGCTGTATAAAATTTATGTAAAAATTTAACAACATCATTAATGGCCTCCCTAGTATTAGTTGTTAACATACGGTTTAGATCAGTACAATGCGCATTAGGAATTTCAGTTATCGGCAATCTATATTTGTAGCAACATTTTAAAAATAAGTATGTATAATTCCATCTAGTAACAATTTCATCTGGCATGAATCTGGGGTTAAGGTTATGTTCGGTACACTTAGTCTTAAATTCCCTAATTCTAGATTGTCTATTATTTCCTTGAATAACACCAACTGCTCTTCTAACATGAGTAATCTCAGTCAGAAATAAATCAAGGCCACTGTTAATAATTAAATTATAAACATGACATGCACACCTAACATGAAACTTTCGTCAAGTGGTGGTTTCAAATGCAATCTTAATATTAAAATAGCGGCATTATTGTTAGAAGCATTATTAAAAGACATACACAATACTTTTTTATTAAGATTGTAAAATGAAACAACTTCGCAAATAGTAGTACTTATAAAAATACTAGTATGACTTTGATCTTCATCATATTTAAAAGCGATAATACGTTTTTGCATACAATAATTTTTATCTATCAAATGATATGTAATTATCAAATAATCATTTCCATTAACAGCATGACCAATATCAGAAGTTAAAGAAACTCTACAAGGAAGGTGGTCAAATAAATAACGTATGTATGTCTGATATTGTCCATGAAGTCTAAAGATATCAGATCTACAAGTACTTCTAGGGATAACTTTAAATAAAGGATTATAAATCTTTTGAATATAAATAATAAGATATGATGAAGAAGCAAAAGAAAAAGGTAGACAACCCAAAGCAATCATTTTTGCTAATTCCTCACAATCATTCATTTATCATATTTCATAAGTCCTTAGGGTTTAGATTCCTTGATTTTCATCTAAATCATAACCTCATTCTATAGGATGGGTAATTCTCATATGTCTACTAAGTGTCCTATTCCCCCCTAAACTTCCTCCACTCTTATGTTTAAAATCATCTTTACAGATTTTGCATCTAACTCTATCAGAATTCTCTATTTCCTCAAAATATTTTCAAACTTTACTTCTCCTTCTCCAATTACTAGTCGGGGCCACATGTGGTCTACTACTAGTGCCACGACCACCACCCCTGCTACAAACTCTAACACTACTAGGTGTAAGTGGTGTCTCATCTTCAATTTCTAATTTATTATCTTCTATATCGAAATCTTCCTGTAATTATTGATAATCTACATTATTATCAGGTGATATTTCAAAAATATGTGTAAAGTCATTTAAATTAGTACTAGAAGTTGAAGTAGTACCTCTTTTTCTATTTTCCTGATTACTCCGATTAGCAACCTTATTACAAACTCTTTTTGCAGTATTAAACATATTGTAAAAATTTAACTATTAATAAAAATTAAATATACAAATAAAATATTAAATAAGAGAAAGAGTTGGAAGGAGTGCACCGAATTCCGTAATAAATTGAACACTTGATGATTTTTGAAGTCTTGAAATTGAATTTCGCAACTCCGATGCTACCACGAAGAAGCGTCAATTGTTCAAAATTCAAACTTCAAATAATACCATAAATAAAATTCCAAAAACAATGAGAGCCAAATAGTTGATTGCAATTTAGGTGAATAATGAGAGAATGACAATTGAGAATTGGGTTTGAGAATTGAGAGATGAGTGAAGAAATGAAGAAGGGGAGGGGGGAGGGTATATTTATAGTTTTTCAAATGCCTAAATTAATAAATACTAAAAGTGTTATTTTTAAAAAATAATGTCCAAAAAGGGCTATTTTTGCAAAATAGCCGTTGGGCAACGGTCAAAATGGCAGCTGACCGTTGCCAACTATATTTAAAAAAAATTGATTTATAGCCGTTGAACCGGTCCGGTTAATCGGTTCGAATTGGCTTGGCAGTACCAGTTCTGACCGGTATGGTTAACCGGTACCCCTATCCTACCCGGCACAATCAGTTCTCCGTCCCAACCCAGTGCTGCCCGGCCCTTTACGTACCGGTCATGTCCGGTCCGGGCTAAAATCGGTTTGTGCCGGTCCGAAACCGGGTCAACCCGGCCCGTTTGACACCTATACTTTGGCTTCTCTCTATTTATTCACAATTTTCTTTAACAACAGTATTTTACCCTTCCTTTTTGTATGGCGTAGCAGAGGCATACACGACAAAAATAAAATAAGATTGTAAAAAAAGGCTGCTTTGAAGCGGCTTCTATCTGCTTCTTGCAGATATCTTCGTCAACAACACTGTTTATACCCTGTTTTCTTTCAACGATTCAAATGGGCAATAATGCGTACTACTCATGGTCTTGTTTGTGTTAACGGAGGTTACTTCTTTGCCCCAGAAAGTTTTGCAAAAAAACTTTGCAGAAACTAGCCTGTTATTTTTTCGTTCCCTTTGTCTACACTCTACACCATATTGTTATTTCAAGATCAGCTATAAGTAGTAGGCATAAGGTTGAAAAATATCAACTCTGAGACGAATCACCTAATATTGCCACCCTGTTATTTTGACCGTATTATATATGTCATACTAGAATTAATTTTCACTTAATCAACTTCACAATGAGTGACCTTCTGATTTGGATTAATAATATACCACTGTTTGACGAAAAAGTATAACTTTCGGTTAAAACTATAGTGTTTGTGTAATAATGAGTTAAACTTAGTTAATGATAATATCTCTAGACGCAATTTCAGAACATGTGGATAATGTGGAACAGGTCTAGTGAGAAATTGACAATAACATATATTAAATATTCCAAAGGTTGTGAGTAATAATGGAGGTGTATCTAGCAATAAATGACAATAAATGACATTTAAGTAAAAGGAAGAAGCATTTCACCCAATGATGAATGAACTAGATGATTGTTCCTCCCGACAATGATGAGTGAGAGATAAATCCTAGAATGTTCGAACTATTCTCGGATCTGATGGAAAAGTGTAGAATAATATGAACAAGAACCTTGATAAAAATATAATCTTTGTATCTTTTACAAGAGAGAGAATCTTTCTCAGAAGTCTATTCTTATCCAGTAAAAATCACATGCCCCTCTTTCCAATATCTTTCCTCTTTATACGGGACATATCCCCACAAAACCCCAATAGAACATGTGTCCCAAATACCCTATTATACTATTCTAAAAACTAGCGGTTACAGCCCTTTCCACGGTGCTCGACTTCGGCCATTGTTGCCATCGTGACGACAAGCTTCGTCGTTTCCTGATCGACCTCGATTGACTCATCCCTTGCTACTACCTCGTCCTAAATGCTCGACGGTAAATTTTGACCCATACAGTTAGTCCCTCCGCTTATTGAGATCCTCCTCACACGACCTCGATGAGCGAAATTTGTTGGTTATGGTCGAGAAGAATGGGCGAGTAGGATAGGCGGTTAAGTTTAGGACACGCTGGCAACGTGGCCTTTCATGAGCCGCAATTTTCGAGGTTACGTCGTTTCTACTCTAAAATGACGTCATGACACCATGCGTTATTATGGTGTGTTTTCTCGATGCGTTGCGTCGTTTCTCGTGCAACTGTCAGTTGGGACTGCCGTTTCGATTTCAGTGCTAGGAAATAATGGAGTAATTCCTTGGTTTTGATACCTGGATTCTTATAAATAGTGATGTGATGACACTCATTCGTTCTTTGGGTGTTTTTCTTATCAAAACCTTGTGCCTTCTTCTTCTTCCTCCATTGTTGTGTGTCTTCTTTATTAGGGGTTCCTGTTGCTTCTAACCCTTCTTTGCTTGAATATCAATTCTCTCATCAAAGTTATGGCTAATGTATCCTCTGGTTCCGGTGTAAGAACTGACCTTGTCCCTTTGGCAGTGCTTGTGCCTTCTTACGCTGAGGGTGTCTCTGTAGTCATTGAAGATGAGAACTTCCCTATGGTGGAGGAAATAATTCCTCATGGCGAGAAAGTTAGGTCTGACTTCTCGAAGGCACTTGAAGACGAACCCGAGGTTTTTGAGTCGGCGATGAAAGAGGCCGATCTAGCAGAGCTTAGGGCAAAATTCAACATACCTGCCTGCATCGATTTGGTCCCAGCAGGGCGTGATGCGGTACAAATACAACGCCTCGGGTATTGCGCGTTCTATGTGTATCCCTTTCAGGTCGGCTACGCTCTTCCTTTTCTCCTATTGGCGGAGGAATTTTGTCGCTACTATGCGTGTGTCCAGCTCAACTCGCCCCATGTATATACAAGCTCATCGGGATGCTTACTAAATTTTATGAGTTGGCCGGGGTCGAGATCACTCACCGGCACTTGATGCATCTCTTCTCCCCTAGTTTCTATAGTGGGAACAATGTTGAACTTTCGCCATCGAGAGGGCAAATGCCTGGTGATGAAGATGGATGACAAAGCAAATCTTCAGTTCTTGCACAATTGTTTCTTTGTCAGAACCGAAGACGTGGTGGACAACGCGGACGGCTTCCCCCGAGATTTGGAATTACACTCGTAAGCGTCTATTCTTTATTTGTTAAAATATTTGAGATAACTATTTTAGTCGAAGGCTCTCAACTTTTGTCCCCTCTTTGTGCAGCCAAGACTACGCCCCCTCATTTGGTTGGGGACATTTCTGACTGGGTTGGCTGGGTTTTGCCTCACATCGTAGAAATTCGTGAGTGACCGGGCATTTTAAAGAAGTTTGGGCCTGCTCCTTCCTTGGCCGGTGAGTTCATCTTTGTATATCTTTGTTGCTTCAACTTCATGGTCGCCTACTTATTATTGTTTGCTCTTGGTAGTAATGGTAAACTTACTTTGATTTTTCTTTTCCAGCCCGAGGATCTTTGAGGAAGCCGAGGGCTCCTCCTCCTGCATTCCGTAAGAGGAAGGATGCCTCATCTTCGGCGTTTATTCCCATTGTGACCGCGGCCAGGCCTGCTCGATCGTCCGCTTCTGTCCCTTCCTCAACCGCTGCCAGGTCTGTTCAGTTGTCGGCCCCATCTATTGCTGCCTCGACATCGGTTTCTTCTTCGCCTGCGGAGCTTCCTGCTCCCCCTTTGTACCATCTTGCGGACGAGGAGGAGTCGTCGCCGAGCGGTGGGAATTTAGTTCCCCGTAAGATAAGATCGGTGGACATTGGCGATGCGGTCGCCCGGGCTGCAGATTCAATAATGGATGATTTTGTCATCCGCGAGACAGCGACCATAATACTTGAGGATGACATCTAGCCGACATCTGACATTCCGATGTCGACGAAGGCCGTTGAAGGTGTATCTCTTCCTTTTGCGGTTGTAGGAGCCGAGGGACTGACCGTTGTGGCTTCTGATATTTTGCGGCAGGAGGGACCGTCGACTTCGCGATCGGCTAATGATGCTTCTCTGCCAGCCGATGGGAGAGGCAAGGAGGTTGCCGATGATGTCTACGAGACGGGTTCTGATCTTGACGCTGACGAGATGAGGATGATGTAGGAGGGATTTACCTAGTTGGAGGTGAGACTGGAAGGGTCTACGCGGACTATTACGGTCCCTATGGATCAGGATTTATTAAAAGATACAGAGAAGGTGGTTCCTATCCTCGGTCCCCTTTGCTCCGTCGTGGAGTTTCGAACTCTCCGAGAGCTAAATGACGTTACCTTATCGAGAAGCATAGCCGGCCTCGCTCTCAGGGTAAGTCTTTCGATGCTTCATGTTTCTGTCTGCTATGTTTAACGTTTAGGCCTCGTTCTTACTCTGTCTGTTTTCTCTTTTTTTCTTTTCTAGAGAGTGATCTTGGAGATTGAAAGTGCTCGAAGAGTGGCGAGGCATTAGGCTATTTTTATGAAATTGCAGCGAAAATACCGCGAGTACCGTGGTAAACACCGAGAGATTTGCAGACGGTTTAGTGAGAGCGGCAATTTGCGGGACCTTCTGGATGAAATGAAGGAGAAGGATGACGAGCTGGTGAGGGTCATCAAAAGTACAGCGTCCTCGAGGGGAAGCAAAGAAATAAAAAGGAAGAGCTCGTGGTTAGAAGGGTCATGGAGGCTCAATGTGGCGATCTCCAGGCACAGGTGATCGAGCTGCGCAGGCAGTTGGAGGAGTGTCATCTGCAAATTGAGGTACTTCACGGCGAGATTACGGAGAAGAAAAACGAGCTGGAGAGGATGGAGTCTGCTCGTTCGACGGCTTCGAGGAAAGCAGAGGCCCTAGAGGTGGTGATCCAGACTCTCCGTTTTGAGTGAGAGATTGATTTGGAGACGGCGAGGCTTAAGGGGGAGCGGCTCGATGAGAGGATTGAGGAGTTGGAGAAAGATAACTCCTTCCTTTAGGACCAGGTGGCTGCCTTAGAAGCCGAGAAGGCTCAAATGCTTACACACACGTCATCTTCTCATACCTCGAATTTTCCAAACGTTCCCCGAGGCTTGTACGAGGAATGGATTCACGTTGAGGCTCAGTTGGATGTGTTCCGAGATTTGCATGCGGCAGGGTCTATTCCTGGGGCCGCCCTTGAAGATGCTCGCGTCAAGGCCCGTGAAGCTCGAATCACTTGCGGGTATTATCCTGCTACACCGGAAGCCGATGATGATGAGAGGGACATGGGTGTGGACCAGATCGAAGAGGATGCCTAGTACGAGGAGGTGTATCCTGAGGGTGGTGGTGATAATGCGGATGGAGATGGAACAGATGGTGGAGCCGATGGCACTGATGGGCCTGGCGGTGACTAGTAATTTTTCCTTCATGTTTTTGCTTTGAACTTGTGCGTATTTTGTAGGCGTCTTTACGAGCCTTTGTAAAAATATTCTAAGTATGAAATGTCAACTTCGTTATTTTTACCTAGTATACCTTTAAATATTTGGTGTCCACTCTTTTTAATGAACAATAGAGAAACCACAAGATTTTCAGAACTATAAAGCTGATTTTGCTGAAGAAATTAAATCGTTTTAAAATTAAAATGCTGATGAGACTTATATGTTACAATTACTTTAGTGACTATATCGTAAAAAAATATGGCATAATTCAAGGAGACTCTAGTTTTAGAGGGTGTTTGGCTAAGCTTAAAAGCTGGTCAAACTTGTTTATAAGCACCTTTTGGCTTATCTACGTGTTTGGTAAATACCCAAACTGTTTATAAGCTAAAATCAGCCATAAGTCATAAGTTGGTCACCCCCAACTTATACTTTTCAGCTTATAAGCATTTTTAGTTTGACCGAGACTTTTACTAGTTTATCCTTAATAATAATTTTTAATTCATGAAATATTTTTCCCAAAATAAATTTTCTAACATTCTATATTTGTCATTCATCCTCTTCTTTAGAAAGAGAATTTTTAATTTATAATCTTTTGTAAATTTTCAAGGGTATTTTAGTCATTTTAACAAAAGAATAACTTATCGGTATGTTTCTACTAAACACATCAACTGATTATTATTAGTTTCGGCACGTCTATCCTAACAATTTCAGGCCTACAGTGTTCCTGCAAGTAAATGCTTATTTAAAAAATCAATTTCAGCACTTAAAAATTATTTTCAGCACTTCAAGCTTATCATTAATTTACGACCAGTTAATCCAAATGGACTCTTAATTTTGTATAGGACTTTTTAGCTTTGCTGACTTGAGAGACTTATTAGCGAAAAATATCCACTTTTATCATTCAGCTTTATCGTTAAATAAAGAAAGAGTGGATATGTAGAAAATATATGGGGTCATGTCCATTAACAAGATTATCCTGAAAAGTGGCTGCTACGCTCGTGGTGGAGAATCTGCAGCAATTGAAAGCTTATGCTGCTGATGTGTTTATCAAAATTGACAAGCCCCAATTGATTAATTTTGAGCATATAATTTGCCAAAGTGAATTTAAATTCATTTTTCAATAAGCTAGTAAACAAGATGATCTTTTAAGGACCCATATAATAGAAGCAGCTTGCGTGTAAAGAGCTCAAGGAATATTTGTAAAGGCCATTTATGCTAGTCATCTTTCAGATAAATCCTAATACTAAATGTTCTTTTTCTTCCTTTATGAGACTAACTATGCGGTCGAACTGATCCCTCCAAAAAGATAAAATACTACAACTTCCTTTTGCTTTTAGTTTCCAAATGACTTATTTCAAATTTAAGTTAATAATACTATACTTCCTCCATTCAAATCTATTAATCTTTTTTTTATTATTCGAGATTTAAATTATGTGAATTTTGATCATCACTTCAAAACGTATATTTTTATCATATTCACTTGATAAGAATTGCAATAGTAGTACTTATTAGTTTTAAAATTATTTAAATTAATTTTAATTTTAAAATTTTGAGTGATCCGATCTAATTTAGTTTCAAAAATTAGTTAAATTTAACTCGCGAAAAGATAAACATGACAATTAAAAAGGGACGGAGGGAGTACTATACCTGTGGTTATGGTATTCTGGAATCACAGTATGCCCGTGATGCTGAGACAATTGTTATATATGCTTTTCAAATTTGTCATTGCATGCATGTGTAGTATTCTGCGATTTCTTAATTTACACAGGAGAATATCGAACTGATTTCCGTGTGAGTCAATATCTTCTACATTGTTTTGTTTTGCCTTTTTCGAAATTTTCCTCCTTTAATTCGAAAAGCATCAAGCATCAAATTCTTGGCTGATAAATTGTTCCCAGGATTGTAGATTAAGATATTTAGCATGGGAAGATGCCGTCATTTCCGCGTCTTAACTTTTTGTATGTCTCTCGTTATATTTAGTAGTAAACTTTTGTTTTTGCTGGAACAGAACGAAATATAAAGGAGTAGATCTAAAGTTCTTTAATGAACAGAACTAGTTACTTTGATGCATTTTTATATATGCATGGGATTATTAGCATGTTGTTGGACACTTAAGGGATGTTGGTTTGATGGAAAGGTTAACTTTATCACATTATATGATATATGGCTAGCTCTTATCGATGCATTTCATATAAGTGTTGATTGTGCATATCGTTAAATATGTTGTTTTGATGCATTGTACATGCATTAAACTTGTTTAGCTGAGATAGATTGCATCATCATCATCATGTGCCCTATCTATACATATTGTTAACTGTATATAATTAATTTCAACACTCAATTTAAACACGTCACTACTTATTTATAAAATTAATTTCAACATCTAAAAGTATTTTCATTACTTGATACTTATCATATACTTTTAATCAGATAATTGAAACGGGCTCTTTGTTAATAAAACATAAGCTAAAAGAACACAAAGACAATAAGGATGGAAGAGAAGTACAGTCAAACCTCTCTATAACAACATTTCTCTATAAAAATCAAGCTTTTTCGGATTCAATTTTTATGTTATGTTATAATATATGTTCTCTATATAACATCACTTCACTATAATGTTCAAAAATATTTGGAACAAACAAGGATGTAATAGAGATGTTTGAGTGTATAGGTTGAGGGAGATGTTAAGTTCAGAAAGCTTTACTTTTCTCTCACTTTTCGAGCACCAATAAAACTAGTATAAATTGGCATATATCTTTGGGTTATTTCGTAATTGGTTCTATGCGATTTACAATTCATGGACTGATCCAAACCATTTTCGTTTTTAGTGGCGTGGTATTTTCTTAACCCATTTGGTAAATACAAGCTTTGCAACAATAATTTGCGGTTTAATTTGAATCGGATCTTTGGGTGGTTTCTATTTTTTGATCTTCAATAAATAAATTTTCACCACCAAACTGGTGCTAACTGTAATATGGCGTGACTACTACTATGTTATTTCAAGGGAAATTTTCACATAAGAACTGGAATCCATACTTTTCAATTTTATAGCCCACATTTCAATTTGCAACCAACTAGCCCAAAAATAATAGGCTAAGATTCAACATCCAACTCCAATATGTTCTCGAAATTACTATTTAATTTTTTAAAAAGATTGCTCAAGCTTTTAAGTTAATTTTCGAATCATTAACTGTGACTCAAATATTAGTTCAACAAACCAAATCCATTTGGGTGGTGAAAACACTACAAAAAAATGGGGCTTTAGCGAGGGAAAATCTGGTCGTTAAAAGTCCAATTTCGGTCGTTATAAGTTGATAACGACCGGAAAAAAACCGGTCGTTAAAAGTTTCGAGTTAAAAGTTAACGACCGGTTTACAATTCGGTCGTTAAAGGATCTTTAGCGACGACATAATTTTCGGTCGTTAAACATGCTTTTTAGCAACAGGATTTTCCCCTCGCTAATTTGTTATCCGGTCGTTAAAAGTCTTTAATGACAACAATGTATTAAGTCAATTCAAGTGCTTTTAGCGACCGATATTCCCTTCGTTAATTGTATAATTACTTTTAACAACCAAAATTTTCTTCGTTAATAGTCATTTATCTATTTGAGAAACCTGTCGCTAAAGAATTTTAATGACCACATTTTTCTTCGCTAATATGAAAATGTAATAAATATAATGAAAATTTAAATTACGTGAATATTAATAATTATTTATATACTTTCATACACGCTCAACAACATTGAAAAATAAACCAAATACTTGATATCTTGTTAATACAAAGAACTAAAGTATCATATTTACCAGAAACCAATCCAAATTATAAGAAACCCATCTTACTAAAACAATAAAAAGTAAAAATAATGCAAACCCATCCAAGAGACAACCGGAAGCATAAACTGAGATGAGTTAATCATCATTTTTAATAATTCCTAAAAAGAAAAAAAGTAAAATTGCAGCATATATATGTACATAAGACAGTGTCTTTAAATCATCGCTGACGAACCAAAAACCTCTTGTACTTCAACTTGCTCTACACTTTCTTCAAGGATAGCTTCTTCGGGCTTCAAGTTTTTGATCTGTTAAAATAACAAATTTATGCCAGTTTAATAACAAAGAATAAACAACTAAAGAAGAAAATGAACACGTTAAAGGGAAAATGAACAGATAACACCTTAAATTATCGAATGCACAGATAGATAACCATATTCACGAGAAATAAGTTGACTAGCCAAAGAAGTGATAAGTTCAATTAAATTCTAGCCGAGTACGACTAACTAATTGGAGATGTAATTTTGCCTTTGCTTTTTGTGGTTATGTGAGGCAGGAGTCCTTGGGGATAACCGATTAATAAAAAAACCTGAGGCACAAGTCAATGATAGTCTAGATTTGCAACTATTGCAGCATCTGACATATCCTCCTATGTTACTACAATTTCCAAATTCCACATCTAACCGAATGAATCCCTCCGCCACTAGGACTGCTGTCTCTATCCACATTCAGCTATGTTTCTATCAACAGACATCATGAATACCAGAACGATAATAAATTTAAAAAGGACATTATAAAAAGTAAATGAACAATCCAAAAAATGATACAAGCTAGACCAAAATGATATATGTTAACTACCAGGAAGAATAAATAATCACTTCAAAGTAGCATTCAAACAAAATTCAGTATTCGGCAGGTCGTAACCGCTGAAAGAAGAGGAGTTATTGACCTGAAAACTTTATCTATGTCTAAATGATACTAATACTGCTGCAAAAAACAAAATTTAGAAGTTATCTATTTTTCAACATTAACACAAAATATTATTCAAACTATATAAGAATCAGATAATTTAAGCTGGCTCTCATTCCATCCACGTTGATATATTAGTATCAAAGTGGCAAGTTAAGGAATATTTCAGTACTCTATGGTCAACATATCGTAAAGCTGCTTCCAAACCAATGTACGTGTATAACTAGCTTTCGTTGTAGAAATGCAGAAAAATATAAAATAGTATTTGAGCTGGAGATGTATGAGATGTTTGTGTTAATAACTATTGACATGTATAGAAGTTGCTTCATATGGACATGGATTTATTTGCCTTGGCATTCATAGACATAACTTTGCCTCATGGCCAAAGAAGATAGGTATGGGAGATGGAACAGTAAAGAATATAGCTGGAGATGACTGGACAGTTGTTGCTCGATCACCTGCTAATCAGCAACAAGCAGTGACGCATCGATCACCTAAAAATAGGAGATCTCCAGGTCTGAAAGACCTGGTCATAACATCAAAAAATATCGAGTTTTCTAACTCGTTTGAAGCATTGCTCAATGAGCATGATCATGTGATGAATGAGGAGGGAAAGAATGTGCAGCAAGTACTTTGTGATACAAGTTCAAAAACTGGACAAGCCACCTCTCCAGTAAGTGCAACATATCTAACATACCCTTGCTCATTCTTTCATACTGATCTTTTGCACTACAATTGAGATTGAAAACAGAGACATACTACCAAATAACTTTAGCCAATTCTCATACCCCATTCCTCTGATGAAATTTGTATAGTTTAAAACAAGAAACAAGTTTCACAAAAAAATTCCATTCAAGCAGGACATCGTATATAAAAGGGATGAGAGGCCAAGAATGAAAATCAATAATAGATCAGATTGAAATAAGGGTGGCAAGTGGGCCGGTCCCGACCAAGTGGGCTGGTTCAAACGGTCCCGGTCCCGGACCGACCCCAAATTAAACGGGTCAAACGGTCCCGAGCTAAACAGTATTTTTGTAGGGACCGGCCCGGGACCAGGACCGTTTGGTTCCGTGCTAAATGGTCCTGGCCCGCGGGCTAAATGGGCTAAGTGGGCCCAACGGATTTTTAAAAAAAAATTATATTAGAGACACACAACAACAACAACAATAACAACCCAGTGTAATCCCACTAGTGGGATCTGGGCAGGGTAGGTGTACGCAGACCTTACCCCTACCCTGAGATAGAGAGGCTGTTTCCGATAGACCCCCGACTCCCTCCCTCCAAGAACTCCCCACCTTGCTCTTGGGGTGACTCGAACTCACAACCTCTTGGTTGGAAGTGGAGGGTGCTTACCACTAGAACAACTCATTTAGAGACAAAAGGATGTTAAAAAAAATATCTAAAGCAATGCTTTGTAAATTTTATTATAGAATTATGACCTAAATTTTATTTAACATCCTAAATTTTAATATTCAATATTTAATATCGAATATATATAAGTGGAGGGTGCTTACCACTAGAACAACTCATTTAGAGACAAAAGGATGTTAAAAAAAATATCTAAAGCAATGCTTTGTAAATTTTATTATAGAATTATGAACCTAAATTTTATTTAACATCCTAAATTTTAATATTCAATATTTAATATTGAATATAGCTTTATATATATATATATATATATATATATATATATATATATATATATATATATATATATATATATATATTATACACTTAGTAACAATAAAGTAAGCAATAGTAGCAATT
Source organism: Nicotiana tabacum (assembly GCF_000715075.1). NCBI lineage: Eukaryota > Viridiplantae > Streptophyta > Magnoliopsida > Solanales > Solanaceae > Nicotiana > Nicotiana tabacum. Next base: position 148,523,714 of record NC_134096.1, on the reverse strand, counting down.
ATAGAAGAAAATTAGAGAGATATTGTGATAGATTGATGATTTTGGTAGAAAAATGAAAGAATGAAGGGATATTTATAGTTGAAAATAGGAAAAAAAATGTAATTATAAAAAGTTTGGGGTTAAAACAAAGTGGGGGGAAGGGGGAGTTAAATGGCTATTTTATAAATAGCCAACGCCTATTTTTGACAGCCCAACGACTATATTTTTTTTATTTTTTATTTTTATTTTAAATATAGCCGCTGGGACTGTTTGGCCCGCTAAGGGACCGGTCCAGTCCCGGTCCATGGCAGGCCTGACGGGCCCAAAGCATAGGATCGGCCCATGCCCCCTAAAATCGGGCCTAACGGTCCTGGCCCGTTTGGCCCGCGGTCCCGGGCCGGTCTCGGGCCTGGACCGGCCCACTTGCCAGCTTTAGATTGAAATAAGCAATTAACCAACAGACCTCACCATAGAATCAGTCAATATATAGATAGAAATAATTTTTGTATTTTGTGTCATTCTTTCACCAAAGTGAACACCAACATCCATATACATATAAGTGTGATCACAACCCTATAGTTATACAATAGCTAAAAATTATCAACTTTAATTTTAGGAGGACCGATATTTCGACAGTTATACTTGGCACTCAATGAAACTGATAGTACGAAATTGACATTCAGAATAAACTGTTAGAGAAGATGATTTAATCGTGATAGGAGATATAGCAGTTGCTCATTCAAAACAGATATCGCTCAACAGATGGGGAGTCAAATCACAATCTATGCTCTGGCCTCTCTCATCCCAGCTCATAGTTCAGATGCCTTTTCTAGCGAAATTATTACTCAAAAAGGGTAAAATTTTGAACCTTACCTTGATGAGAAGTACTTCAAAGATGAGCAGCTGTTGTCAATGGAGGTGACTGTCACGACCCGAAATTCCCACCTTCGGACAGTGATGGCGCCTAACATTTTACTTCCTAGGCAAGTCAACGTTAGAATAATATTAACCAATTTTTAAATAATCTTTACATTATTAATAATCAAGGAACCAAAAGCGGAAGCAAAATTTGAAATATAGTGAAATAATCCATAAAAATAACGGTGTCTAAATACCCTCCCAAAATTGGTGTCACAAGTGCACGAGCTTCTAGAATAAATATAAATAAAGGTCTGAATAAAATAAAGCTATCTGAAAATAAATACACAACTAAAGTAAAATAGACGGAGACTTCAGAACTGCGGACGCCATGTAGTTATACCTCAAGTCTCCTCCGGTAGCTGGAATCCGAGCAAGTCTATGGTACGCCGCTGGGACTAACTCCAAAATCTGCACACGAAGTGCAGAGTGTAGTATCAGTACAACCGACCCCATGTACTGGTAAGTGCTGAGCCTAACCTCGACGAAGTAATGACGAGGCTAAGGCGGTTCACTTACATTAACCTGTACGCAATATTAGTAACAACAACAATAATAGAAATAAATCAGGTAACTCATTTATAATAATTGAATCCAACCCAGCAGTCATAACCAATTATCATTTCCATCAATTTTATTGCAGCGTGCAACCCGTTCTCACAATATATTCACATTCAATTCTGTTGCGGCGTGCAACCCGATCTCTCGATATATATATATATATATATATATATATATATATATATATATATATATATATATATATATATATATATATATATATATATATATATATATATATATATATATATATATATATATATATATATATATATATATATATATATATATATATATCCTCCAATATGGACTTTTAATAAGTATGTTGCGGCGTGCAACCCGATCCTCCAAAATGAACTTTTCATAAGTCTGTTGCGGCGTGCAACCCGATCCTCCAATATGGACTTTTCATAAGTCTGATGCGGCGTGCAACCCGATCCTCCAATATATTCATTATAATTATTTCTGTTGCGGCGTGCAACCCTCCTCCTCCAACATATTCATCAATTCTTATACAAGAAATTTCCCCAATAAATGCAATAATTAATATAAAATTATAAGACAACAAGCATACAATAATTATAAGTTAATTATGAAACAAACAATGATAAATAGCAGATTATTATGGAATTCAGGGAGAAAATAGACAGTTTAATATTTAATATGCTAAATGTCAAATAAAAATTAAAACACATAATTCAAATAGCATGTGACAATTAATGCAGGAATTCAAGAATTAATATTTGACAAAGAATAGGAGAGAAATAGTTATTATAATAATTAATTTATAATTTAAAATAATTTATAATTTTTTAAGTAAGCAGGCAAACAATTAATTTGACGACGTATAGACACTCGTCACCTTGCCTATACGTCGTTCACATGTAATTCACATAATAATTAAATTAAGGGTTCTATTCCCTCAAGTCAAGGTTAACCACGACACTTACCTCGCTTTGTAAATTTCCAACTAATTACTCAACCACAGCTTTTCCTTTTAAATTTGACTCCGAAAGCTTCAAATCTATTCACAAACAATTCGATATATTCAATACTAATCATAGGAATTAATTCCATATGAATTTGCAAATATTTCGGATAAAAATCTGAAATTCATTAAAATATTTGACAGTGGGACCCACGTCTCAAATCCAGAAAAAATATACGAAATCCGAACACCCATTCCGAGACGAGTCCAACCATACAAAAATTATTCAATTCCGATGTCAAATGGACTTTCAAATCTTAAATTTTCGTTTTTGGAAGATTTTATAAAAATCTGATTTTTCTTCCATAAATTTACTGATTCATGATATAAATGAGTATGAAATCATGAAATATAATCAATATAGGATAAGGAACACTTACCCCAAAAATTTTCCGTGAAAATCACCCAAAACTCGCCTCACCCGAGATCAAAAATGGAAAAGGGTTGAAAATGGGACGAATCCCATTTTTCAAAACTTAAGTTCTGTTTCTCGGGCTTTTACCCTTCGCGAACGCGATCAGTGCCTTGCGTTCGCGAAGCACAAATTCCTACTGCCCAATTTTACTCTTCACGAACGCGAGGGCTACTTCGCGAACGCGAGATGCCCTTCGCGAACGCGAAGGCAAATGTCCTGGCCAACCCCTTTCCCTTCGTGAACGCGAGGATTCGATCGCGAACGCGAAACTTCGCACCTCAAGCCTTCGCGAACGCGTTCTCTCTGTCGCGAACGCGAAGCACAAAATGTGCCGGCCCCAATTTGCTCTTCGCGAACGCGAAGAAGGAAACCAGAAGCAGATTTCTACAGTTTCCTCAAGTCCAAAAATGATCCGTTAACCACCCGAAACCAACCCGAGCCCTCGGGGCTCCAAACCGAATATGCACCCAAGTCCTAAAACATCATACGAACTTGATCACGCGATCAAATTGCCAAAATAATACCAAGAACTACGAATCGGACACCAAATCAAAGGAAATTTCCAAGAAAACTTTAAAACTTATATTTTTATAACCAGACGCCCGAATCACGTCAAATCAACTCCGATTCTCACCAAATTTGACAGACAAGTCATAAATATTATAATGGACCTATACCGGGCTCCGGAACCAAAATACGGACCCGAGGTCAATAAATCCAATATCAGTAATTTATTAAAAATTATTAAGCTTTCAAGCTTTTAATTTTTCATCAAAATTCTATATCTCGAGCTAGGGATCTCGGAATTCGATTCCGGGCATACGCTCAAGTCCCAAATCACTATACGGACTTACCAAAATTGTCAAAACACTGATTCGGGTCCGTTTGCTCAAAATATTGGCTAAAGTCAACTCAGTTGAGTTTTTAAAGCTCTATTTCACATTTTAATTTATTTTTTACATGAGAACTTTCTGGAAAATTATACGGACTGCGCACGCAAGTCGAGGAATGAAAAATAGTGCTTTTTGAGGTCTTAGAACATAGAATTACTTATTAAATTTAAAGATGACATTTTGGGTCATCACATTCTCCACCTCTAAAACAAACGTTCGTCCTTGAACGGAGTTAGAAAAAGTACCTGAACTGGAGAAAAGGTATGGATATGTACTCCGCATGTACGACTCGGACTCCCAGGTAGATGCCTCTACCGGCTGACCTCTCCATTGCACCCAAACTGAAGGATAACTCTTAGACCTCAACTGTCGGACTTGCCGGGCTAGAATAGCCATCGACTCCTCCTCGTAAGTCAAATCTTTGTCCAATTGGACTGAGCTGAAATCTAACACATGGGACGGATCACCATGATATTTCTGGAGCATAGACACATGGAACACCGGATGAACCGCTGATAAACTAGGTGGTAATGCAAGCCTGTAGGCTACTTCACCCACCCTTTCAAGAATTTCAAAGGGTCCGATATACCTAGGGCTCAACTTGCCCTTCTTTCCGAACCTCACTAAACCTTTCATAGGTGAAACCCGGAGCAATATTCTTTCTCCAACCATTAATGCAATATAAACAAACTTTACGGTCGGCATAACTCTTTTGCCTAGACTGAGCTGTGCGAAGTCGATCCTGAATAATCTTGACCTTATCCAAGGTATCCTGTACCAAATCGGTACCCAACAACCGAGCATCTCCCGGTTCAAACCAACCAACTGGCGATCGACATCGCCTTCCATATAATGCCTCATATGGAGCCATCTGAATGCTCGACTGGTAGCTATTATTATAAGCAAACTCCGTAAGTGGCAAGAAATGATCCCAAGAACCTCCAAAGTCTATAACACAAGCGCGGAGCATATCTTCTAATATCTGAATAGTGCGCTCTGACTATCCGTTTATCTGTGGATGAAATGTTGTACTCAACTCTACCCGCGTGCCTAACTCACGCTGTACAAACCTCCAGAAATGTGAGGTAAACTTCGTACCTCGATCTGAAATAATAGACACGGGCACACCGTGAAGGCGGACAATCTCACGAATGTAAATTTCAGCTAACCTCTCTGAAGAATATGTAACTGCCACTGGAATGAAATGTGCTGACTTGATCAATCTGTCCACAATGACCCAAACTACGTCAAATTTTCTTAGAGTCCGTGGGAGCCCAATAACAAAATCCATAGTGATACGCTCCCACTTCCACTCAGGAATTTCTAACTTCTGAAGCAAACCACCAGGTCTCTGATGCTCGTACTTAACTTGCTGACAATTCAGATACCGATAATGTTGCCGCAAATCTTGATACATTTTGGCAGTCTGGATGAATAGAATACCTGAAACTGTGTGCTTCTTCAAGAATTAATTCACGAAGCCCATTCATATTAGGCACACAAATACGACCCTGCATTCGCAAAACCCCATCTTCCCCTATAGCAACCTGTTTGGCATCACCGTGCCGCACTGTGTCCTTAAGGACAAGTAAGTGAGGATCATCATACTGCCTCTCTATAATGCGCTCATATAAAGAAGACCGAGCGACTGTGCAAGCTAGAACCCGACTGGGTTCTGAAACATCTAACCTCACGAACTGATTAGCCAAAGTCTGAACATCTGCAGCTAATGGCCTCTCACCAACCTGAATATACGCAAGACTGCCCATACTCACAGCCTTTCTACTCAAAGCATCGGCCACCACATTGGCCTTTTCGGGGTGATACAAAATGGTGATATCATAGTCTTTCAACAACTCCAACCATCTTCTCTGCCTCAAATTAAGATCTTTTTGTTTGAACAGATACTGAAGGCTGCGATGATCAATAAATACCTCACACGAGACACCATGGAGGTAATGCCTCCAAATCTTCAGCGCATGAACAATGGCTGCCAATTCTAAGTCATGAACAGGATAATTCTTCTCGTGAACTTTCAACTGCCGCGATGTATATGCAATTACCTTGCCATCTTGCATTAATACTGCACCAAGCCCAATGTGAGATACATCATAATATACCGTATACGATCCTGAACCTGTGGGTAATACCAACACTGGCGCCGTAGTCAAAGCGGTCTTGAGCTTCTGAAAGCTCAACTCACACTCGTCTGACCATCTGAATGGGACACCCTTCTGGGTTAGTCTGGTCAATGGGCTTGCTATAGATGAAAACCCTTCCACGAACCGACGATAATAACCTGCTAAACCCAGGAAACTCCGGATCTCTATAACTGAAGTAGGTCTAGGCCAATTCTGAACAGCCTCAATCTTTTTAGGATCCACTTTTATGCCTTCTGCCGATACCACATGCCCCAAAAAGGCCACTGAGTCTAACCAAAACTCACATTTTGAAAACATGGCATATAACTGATTATTTTTTAAAGTGTGAAGCACACTTCGAAGATGCTGCTCATGCTCCTCTCGAGTGCTGGAGTAAATTAAGATAGCATCAATGAATACAACCATAAAAGAGTCCAAATAAGGCTTGAACACCCGATTCATCAAATCCATAAATGCCGCTGGGACATTTGTCAACCCAAATGACATCACTAGGAATTCGTAATCCTCATACCGAGTTCGAAAAGCTGTTTTAAGGACATCAGATGCCCTAATCTTCAACTGATGGGAACCAGACCTCAAATCGATCTTCGAAAATACCTTGGCACTCTGAAACTGATCAAATAAATCATCAATTCTTGGCAGCGGATATTTGTTTTTGATAGTGGCTTTGTTCAACTACCGATAATCTATACACATCCGCATAGAGCCATCTTTCTTCTTTACAAATAATACTGGTGCACCCCAGGGCGAGACACTGGGTCTAATGAATCCCTGATCAAGCAAGTCTTGTAACTGCTCTTTCAATTCTTTCAACTCTGGCGGGGCCATACAGTATGGTGGAATAGAAATGGGCTGAGTGCCCGGAGCCAAATCGATACAAAAGTCAATATCTCTGTCGGGTGGCATCCCCGGCAAATCTGCAGGAAATACTTCTGAAAATTCACGAGCAACTGGTACTAAGTCCATAGAAGGAGCATCCGCACTGGGATCGCGAATATAAACCAAATAGGCTAGACACCCTTTCTCTACCATACGCCGAGCTTTCATATAAGAAATAACCCTGCTGGCAGAATGACCAGAAGTTCCTTTCCACTCTAACCGAGGTAACCCCGGCATAGCTAGGGTCACTGTCTTGGCATGACAATCCAATATAGCATGATAAGGGAACAGCCAATCCATACCCAAGATGACATCAAAATCTACCATATCAAGAAGTAGAAGATCCACACTAATCTCAAGATTACCAATAGTAACCACACACGAATGATAGACATGATCTACTACCACAGAGTCTCCCACCGGTGTAGATACACACACAGAAGTACTCAGAGAATCACAAGGCACAACCAAATATGAAGCAAAATAGGAGGACACATAGGAATAAGTAGATCCTGGATCAAATAGAACTGAATCATCTCTCTGGCAAACTGGAATAATACCTGTGATCACAACATCAAATGACTCGGCCTCAAGCCTAGCTGGAAAAGCATAAAATCGGGGTTGAGCCCCACCACTCTGAACTGCGTCTCTGGAACGGCCTCTAACTGGCTGGCCTCCACCTCTAACGGTCTAACCTCCACCTATAATGGCCTGACCTCCACCTCTAATAGCCTGACCTCTACCTCTAGCCGCCTGACCCCTACCTCTAGCTGGCTGAGCAGGCGGTGAAGTAACCGGTGCCGGTATGATGGCACGAGAATCTTGCCGAGATCTGTTACTCGCCAATCTAGGGCAATACCTCTTGATGTGACCAATGGTCCCACACTCATAACACCCATCCTGATGTCGTGGCTGCTGAAGCTGAAGCTTACCCAAATGGGCCGGATAACCGCTGTAGTAACTCTGGAGTGGTGGTGCACTGATAGGAGCTGAATGTGCACTGAATACTGGCTGCCCAGAGTAAGGCATAATAGGACAGTGACTCCCTGAAGCACCGGGAGATGCATGAAGTGCTGAATGAAACGGTCTGGGAGGATGACCCCTACCAAAATTCCTCTGCCTCCAGACGAGGCACCACTGAAACCACCGAACTGACGAGGCCTCTTATCAGACCTCTGCCCTCTCTCCTGTGCAAGAACCATCTCGATCCTCCTTGCGACATTAGCAGCCGCCTGAAAAGAAATCTCACTTCCGGTCTCCTTGGCCATCTGAAGTCTGATAGGGTGAGTGAGTCCCTCAATAAACCTCCTCACTCTCTCTCCCTCCGTAGGTAGTAAAAGGAGAGCATGACGGGCCAAATCCACAAAACGGGACTCATACTGAGTAATAATCATACTGCCCTGCTGTAGACGCTCAAATTGCTTGCGAAATTCCTCTCTCAGTATGATAGGGAGGAACTTTTCCAGAAATAGTTGAGAGAACTACTCCCATGTAAGTGCAGGCGATCCGACTAGTTGGGTCAATGTATAATCTCTCACTACCTCTTGGCGGAACCCGTCATCTGAAATACAGCAAAATCAACCCCATTGGTCTCAACTATACCCATGTTCCGCACCACCTCATGGCAGCGTTCAAGATAATCATGTGGGTCCTCAGAAGGTGTACCACTGAAGTAAATTGGAAAGAGCTTGGTAAACTTATACAGTCTCAATAAGGCCTCAAAAGACATGGCGGGCCTACCACCGATCTGTGCCGCAACAACTGGCTGAACTACCCCAACTGGCGGGGCTACTGGAGCTTGATTCTGGGGAGCCATCTGCTCCGAAGCGGGAGTAATGGGAGTTTGTGCTCCTCCCCCAGCCTGTGAGACGGCTGGTGCCACTGAAAATGTGCCATTCTGGGCCACGCCCTCCATAAGACTTACCAAACGGACTAGAGCGTCCTAAAGTACTAGAGTGGCTATGAATCCTTCCGGGACCTGAACTGGTCCAACTGGTACATTCTGAACTGAAACCTCCTCCTGAGGTTCTTCAACAGGTGCAGCTGCTCGAGATCTGGACTGAGTTCTACCTCGGCCTCTGCCTCGGCCTCTAGCATGACCTCGACCTCTACCCCTGTCCATAGTTGCCACCGGGGGTTCTACTCCATGTCCATCGGTAGAGGTATTACGTGTTCTCACCATCTGCGAGAGAATAAGAGTAGAATGGTTCAATCATCGATGATAGAATAAAATCGCACGACAGAATAAGAAAGAAGTGATATTGTTCCTAAACTTCATAGCCTCTGAGAGATAAGTACAGACGTCTCCGTACCGATCCTTCAGACTCTACTAAGCTTGCTCGTGACTCGTGAGACCTATGTAACCTAGTGCTCTGATACCAACTGTCACAACCCAAAGTTCCCACCTTCGGACCGTGATGGCGCCTAACATTTCACTTCCTAGGCAAGCCAACGTTAGAATAATATTAACCAATTTTTAAACAATTTTTACATTATTAATAATCAAGGAACCAAAAGCGAAAGAAAAGGTTGAAATATAGTGAAATAATACATAAAAATAATGGTGTCTAAATACCCTCCCAGAATTGGTGTCACAAGTGTACGAACTTCTAGAATAAATACAAATAAAGGTCTGAATAAAATAAAGCTGTCTGGAAATAAACACACAGCTAAAGTAAAATAAACGGGGACTTCAGAACTGCGGACGCCATGCAGTTATACCTCAAGCCTCCTCCGGTAGCTAGAATCCGAGCAAGTCTATGGTACTCCACTGGGACCAACTCCAAAACTTGCACAAGAAGCGCAGAGTGTAGTATCAGTACAACCAACCCCATGTACTGGTAAGTGATGAGCCTAACCTCGATGAAGTAGTGACGAGGCTAAGGCGGTTCACTTACATTAACCTGTACGCAATATTAGTAACAACAACAATAATAGAAATAAATCAGGTAACTCATTTATAATAATTGAAGCCAACCCAGTAGTCATAACCAATTATCATTTCCATCAATTCTGTTGCAGCGTGCAACCAGCTCTCACAATATATTCACATTCAATTCTGTTACGGCGTGCAACCCGATCTCCCAATATATATATATATATATATATATATATATATATGTATGTCGACTTTTAAATAAGTCTGTTGCGGCATGCAACCCGATCCTCCAAAATGGACTTTTCATAAGTCTGTTGCGGCATGCAACCCGATCCTCCAATATGGACTTTTCATAAGTCAAAAGTTTATTGCGGCGTGCAACCCGATCCTCCAATATGGACTTTTCATAAGTCTGTTGCGGCGTGCAACACGATCCTCCAATATGGACTTTTCATAAGTCTGTTGCGGCGTGCAACCCAATCCTCCAATATATTCATTATAATTATTTCTGTTGCAGCGTGCAACCCGCTCCTCCAACATATTTATTTACCAATTCTTATAGAAGCAATTTCCCCAATAAATGCAATAATTAATATAAAATTATAAGTCAACAAGCATACAATAATTATAACTTAATTATGAAACAAACAATGACAAATAGCAGATTATTATGGAATTCAGGGAGAAAATAGGCAGTTTAATATTTAATATGCTAAATGTCAAATAACAATTAAAACACATAATTCAAATAGCATGTAACAATTAATGCAGGAATTCAAAAATTAATATTTGACAAAGAATAGGAGAGAAATAATTATTATAATAATTAATTTATGATCTAAAACAATTTATGATTTTTCAAGTAAGAAGAAAAACAATTAATTTGATGGCGTATAGACACTCGTCACCTCGCCTATACGTCGTTCACATGCAATTCACATAACAATTAAATTAAGGGTTCTATTTTCTCAAGTCAAAGTTAACCACGACACTTACCTCGCTTTGCAAATTTTCAACCAATTACTCAACCACAACTTTTCCTTTTACATTTGACTCTGAAAGCTTCAAATCTATTCACAAACAATTCGATATATTCAATACTAATCATAGGAATTAATTCCATATGAATTTACAAATATTCCGGATAAAAATCCGAAATTCATTAAAATATTTGATAGTGGGACCCACGTCTCAAATCCAGATATAACATACGAAATTCGAACACCCATTCCGAGACGAGTCCAACCATACAAAATTTATTCAATTCCGATGTCAAATGGATCTTCAAATCTTAAATTTTCATTTTTGGAAGATTTTATAAAAATCTGACTTTTCTTTCATAAATTCACGGATTCATGATATAAATGAGTATAAAATCATAAAATATAATCAATATAGGATAAGAAACACTTACCCCAATGTTTTTCCGTAAAAATCACCCAAAATTCGCCTTACCCGAGCTCAAAAATAAAAATGGGTTAAAAATGGGACGAATCCCATTTTCGAGAATTTAAGTTCTGTTTCTGGGGCTTTTACCCTTCGCGAATGCGGTCAGTGCCTCGTGTTCGCGAAGCACAAATTTCTAGTGCCCAATTTTACTCTTCGTGAATGCGAGGGCTACTTCGCGAACGTGAAGCTTGCCTGGCTTGGCCTTCACGAACGCGAAGGCAAATGTCCTGGCCAGCCCCTTTCCCTTCGCGAAGGCGAGGCTTCGATCGCGAACGCGAAGCTTCTCACCTCAAGCCTTCGTGAACGCGTTCTCTCTGTCGCGAACGCGAAGCACAAAATGTGCCAGCCCTAATTTGCTCTTCGCAAACGCGAAGAAGGAAACCAGAAGCAGGTTTCTGCAGTTTCCTCAAGTCCAAAAATGATCCGTTAACCATCCGAAACCAACCCAAGCCCTCGGGGCTCCAAACCGAACATGCACCCAAGTCCTAAAACATTATAAGAACTTGCTCGCGTGATCAAATCGCCAAATAACACCAAGAACTACGAATCGGACACCAAATTAAAGAAAATTTTCAAGAAAACTTTAAAACTTATATTTTTACAACCGGACGCCCGAATCACGTCAAATCAACTCCGATTCTCACCAAATTTGGTAGACAAGTCATAAATATTATAGTGGACCTACACCGGGCTCCAAAACTAAAATACGGACCCGAGGTCAATAAATCCAATATCAGTAACTTTTTAAAAATTATTAAGCTTCCAAGCTTTTAAGTTTTCATCAAAATTCCATATCTCGAGCTAGGGACCTCGAAATTCAATTTCGGGCATACGCCCAAGTCTCAAATCACGATACGGACCTACCAAAATTATTAAAATACTGATCCGGATCCGTTTGCTCAAAATATTGACTAAAGTCAACTGAGTTGAGTTTTTAAAGCTCTATTGCATATTTTAATTCATTTTTCACATGAGAACTTTCCGAAAAATTATACGGAGTGCGCACGCAAGTCGAGGAATGAAAAATAATACTTTTTGAGGTCTTAGAACACAAAATTACTTCTTAAATTTAAAGATGATATTTTGGGTCATCACAGTGACAAGCAACTTCGTTCGCTAATTCGCTGAATTTTACGAACTCTAATTATTTGAATTTGTCAAAGCAGTTCTCTGCTAATTCGTTCAAAACAGAGGTTTACGAACTGTTAGAGAAGTCGACGTCTTCGGGCTTGAATTCGTCGTAGCAGTTCTCTGCTAATTCGTTCAAAACAGAGGTTTACGATGGAACTGTTAAAGAAGTCGACGTCTTCGGGATTTTTAGGTTTATACAAACTGTTTAGAGAATTAGCGCCACTTTTTTATTAATTAATAATTATTTAACGACCGGGCTGTGTTATATTTTTACGGCCAAATACTATCCCCTCGTTAATATTGAGCTAAAAAATAGTTTTAACGACTGAAAAAAAATTTGTTGCTATAAATACACTTATAACGACCAGTTTTATGTCCCTTCGTTAAGAAATGATCATTAAAAATCAAATTTCTTGTAGTGAAATTAAATTTTTAACAATCTTAAATATGTGAGTTTAAATTCCGAATTTGATTTTGTGAGAAATTTGGAGTGGGTGTTATTTAGACTTGTTAGAATTAGTATAAGGAGATTGTATATAAAATTTGAAATCATTTAATGGAGATCTGGACTGGTTTTGAACAAGAATTATAACTGAAAATCGTGGAAGAAGTTCGTCTACAGACGCTTGTATAAAGGTGTATAATAGTGTATAAGATGTGTTTATACACTCATATACACTATTATACAAGATTATACATAATTATACAAAAAACTGACTTCGTCTTCTTCCTTGCATATTTTCTGAAATTTAACTCAAATCTTGCTCAAATCTACTCCAAATCACTTCAAATTTAAATTTTGAACTCCTTTTGAAATTTTCGATCAATTGGAACAACATCCAATCCAAACAACTAAAAACTCAAAAAAATCCTATTTTCGAAAGCAAAGCTTTGAATGGCCTTCAATGGTGGACTTCTACTATTCAATTTTCTTACATTGCAACCTGGTGACACAGGGGGAGAAGCAGAAAATACACGGGCCCTTGAAGCATATGTAGAAGATGTGAGAATAAGAGAGAGTGAAAGTAATGATTGTGAGAACACATATTTAACTCCATAGCTTTTAGAAGCAATGGTTGTAAGAACACATATTTTAAATTTGCTAGTGTTTTCAAAATATGTACAGTATGGGCTAGGTCGAATAAAACTTAAAAACATGGGCCATTTTTTATTATGGTGTGAAGTCACGTGTATTTTCCTATAATTCTTTCTTATTTCAAAGGATGACTAGTTTTATAAAGGACTAAGAAAATATTCCCTTTGTCCCAATCTGTTCAAGAGTCAAACAAAAAAATCTTTAATCGAGATTTATTCGTCTGCCTTTTAAATATTTTAAACTGTTAATTATTGTAATTTATAATAATTTTTATGTAGTTTCTCAATATATAAATTATTTTTCAACAAACATAAAATTGTTTAACATAGAAAAATTTAACTCTCAAAATCAAATTGTGTCAAATAAATTGCGGAGAGAGTGAAACGATAAGAATGAATAGCTTACTAAGACACATACGTTAGTACTCCGAGTGGAGCACCCAAGAAATGATCAATTCCCAAAGCACGTGATAGGCACATGATTTAGTAGCCGTTATAATTATTCCAATATCATGGGACCTAAAGTGAAATTTGTGAACAAATAAGCGACCAAGAAAGTAATTTGTAAGTAGAGAAACGGAAAATAAAAGTCAAATAGAAGCCTGGAATGTGAAATATATTGTAAAAAAACAATGGGTAATCATGAGCATGGGAATAATAAGGGAGGAAAATATCGAAGAGCAAAACCTTTGTTAGGATAGGAAGTTAGGAACGCAGTGAATAGCAAAGGCTCGCCTATATACAACATGAAACAGAAGGATTTTTTGGTCAAGTAGTAGGAAAATGTTTAAGTAGTAATTGACTCCTAGCACACACTAAAGAGATAGGAGTAATACTTATATCTATGTTGGATATAACCTCTTAATCGCATAAAATATAAATCTATAGCCTCTGAATTTTAATATCTTTATCTTGACATATTATTAACCGCTATACTAGGGGTTGAGGGCAACTTAGCTTGTTTGGTGAGCTTCCTGAGGTAATTATTTATTTATTTATTTTGAAGAAAGAAAACCACTATACTAAGTTAGCGTTTGGATATAAATTTGAAATTTGAAAAAATGAATTTTTTCAAAATAGAGACAAATTATAGTTTTAGGAAGTTGAAATTGTGTTTGGATATGCATTTTACTAGAAAAGAAGTTGAAATTTTGCGAGTAGAAAACTCGAAAAACTTTTCCATACCACTTTTTGAACTTGAAAAATTCATCTTTTTTTTAAAATAGATTTGGCCCAAATATGAAATGTAGAGAGAGTTGGTCTCGAGCCTGCACATCTCAAACCCAATTGACGTATAATTTGGAATGAGCAAAATTCATTAATAGTCACTCGGGCCAAATTCTTAACATTCGGTAGCCCAAAATTACAATATTCATTTTATAACCCAAAAGTAATTTTAGTGGCTAGCCCAAAAGTACGTAACTAAGAGGCTCAAATATGCAAAGACAGATCGCGGAAAGAGAGGCGACCACGCCATGGCTGCAAGTAAAAACCTTTGAATCGTCGGCCATCCGGTGCTTTGCCAGGCCAAGATACAGGTCGGATAATCTCTATGCCCGATCCTTTTAGCCCAGAATCCGGATAAAATATCATCACTGCCTCAATTGCTATGTACCAAAAAAGAGGAACTAAAATCACAGAAATAGATACAAAGAAAGAGAAATCTAGTTGTTGTTTTTGATTGATGCTAAAGAAATGACTGTATAGTAGTACGTATTTTCAGGAATTCAAGGGCTGTTGATTTTGTTTAAAAGTGAAAAAGGAAAAATCATTGGCTAAACAGAGAGGGGCAATCACCTTTTGAATAAAAATCTCAAGCTCTCTGTTATTGCCTTATTTTTTTCTGGGCTAATTTTCTTTGCTGGGGAAATTCTTTGGCTTTCACCAAATAAATTTTCACACATATGTCATTAGTTGATTTTGATGGGAATCATAATTTTTAGCCCACCATTAGTATATATTTACATGGATATTTATGTATTTCTTTCGATGAAAATAGATTTGAATATTGGTATATTACAAAATATATATAAAATAAATTATCACTATATAAAAATTATATAAAATAGGCTGTCACTAAACAATTTATATACAATAGACTGTCACTATAGAAAATTTATATAAAAATAGACTATCATTATACAAAAAATATACTAAAATAGACTGTCACTATACAAAAATATACTAAATAGATTGTCACTATACAAAAATATATTAAATAGACTGCCACTATACAATAGACTGTCACTATACAAAATATATAGTACAAAATAGACTATTAATATACAAAATATATACTAAATAGACTGTCACTATCCAAAAAATATACAGAATAGACTGTCACTATATAAAATAGACTGTCACTATACAATAAATATACAAAATATACTGTCACTATACAAAACATATATAAAATAAATATTTCTGGCTATTAGATATAATATGTTTGGACCGGAAGGCCGTTTTGTGTCAATGGACAAAAATATAAGTTATTAAAATTTTGAGGGGTTATAGAGGATAATTTTCTCATTTGGAATAGAGCCTATCAACCTGAGTTGTATGTAAAGCCTTAAAAGTCTATAGCCCAAACTTAGCTCAAATTCGAAGGCAACGAGCAAATATATTGAGGTAAAATTATATATAGCCATACATATTATAGCTCAAACTAATTATAACAGCTTGTAACTGAAATTATAAGACTCAGTGCTTCAAACAGAAACCAGCAGGCCATATCATTGACCCAACACCTTGTAGAAAAAAAAAATACCAGCGATGTTCTTCCCAGCTAACAACCACACCACATGAGAATTCCAAATAATTTAAACTTTCCAGAATCACCAAAGGGTACGAACCAAAAATATCATCGATGATTTAAAGTTAAAATAAAATAAAAAACATTTCACAAAATCAAAACACTTGAATTTGAAACTTATCTTTTATTTGATATATATTCTTTTTGAAAGTTTTATTTAAAAAATAATAGAACAAAAAGGATAAAACAGTATAAGCACATGCCACAAAAAAATAAGAAGAAATAGAAAAGTACGAATAATAAGAAGAAAAAACAAAAGGCAATATATATACAGTTTTAATACATTATACTAACAGACTATACACCATGATATATAAATACAATTGGGATACACTCAATATTTTGGATACACAAACACACTCGAGATAAACTCATTATACACTAAGGATACACTGGGATACAATGTATATTCACCCTTTATACATTGTATAACATTATATATACAACTTTTATACAGGACTATAATATAATTATCGTGTATATACAACTTTCTATACATGAATATACGCTGCCAAACTTAGAATACAATGTATATATAACTGTATATATAATTTTTATGCATTCTATAACTGCGTATATACAATATTTATACAAAATTACAAATATAAATACCGTCTAGCCACCGCTATGAAACCCAAACCCACCCACTAATAAAGAAGAGGAATGCTACTAATACTAGTTTTTTCTTCTTCTTCTTAGCTCCTTTTATTCATTCAAATGCATTTTTTCCAAACTTATACTTGATTAACACTATAGATAGTCAATTTTCTTATTTTATTCAAACGTCATTCATGGAATGGCATCTATCTGTGTTATGCAGGAAATGGGTTTCGACCAAAAATTCTTAAAAATTTGAAATCCTCTTTTCAAAATCCAAATCGTAGACATTTATTTCTTGCATTACTGACAGTCAAGGAAATATTAAAGTAACAATTCAAAAGTTAGCTTGATAGCACGACGATATGTTATAAAATTTAGTACTTAAAATAAATTTTAATATCTGAAAATTATAACATCTTCGATAAATAATGTTATTGAAGCTTGCGAAAAATTGGAATGAAAGGAATCAGAGGAAATAATTAGAATTGTCCCTTAAATGTAAGGATTAAACCACTGTCGTCCCTCAGTTATATATTCCACTTAACAGAAAGCTTGTTAGAAGGCTTAATGGCGACTTATTCAGACGTGAAAATTGCAAGAGCACTTCATTATTGAAATGATCGTGACTTTCCAATTTTGCATCGTCTGTAAACATATGGTACACTTGGTATATGTTTTTTTCTTTTTCACTTATTCGGACCTGAGTTTGGTGAATTTGCAGTATTGAGTTGGAAAAGGCAGGGGCGGATGTAGAGCACCTGTACCTTCATCTGAACCCAATACTTTCGGCATAGAGTAGAAATTTATGAGTCAAAATCCACTAAAATTATAATAAATAGTAGATATGAACCCATAACTTTTAAAAAATAATAGGTTCAATATGTAGAGATATAAATTGTAGTTGAGACATTTTGTACATTGTGTTATTTAATATGTACTCTTCTAGATACATCTATTAGTTGGCTAGTTAGGACAACTTTGTAAATATTAGACACAATTTGTACACTGTAGACATAAGAAAAGAAATATAGATTACAGTTTCTCTCTCCACGATCTTCTGTCTCTCACTCTATAGTTCCTCTCTTCTTCTCACTAGACCTTGCCTCCATTTTCATGGCAGATCTAGGTTAGTTTTGACATGGTATCAGAGCGGGCCGAGTACGATTTGTAATCTAAATCTTTTAGTTACTCTCAATTAGGGGTGGACATATTTCGGACAGAACCGAAGAAACTAGGGGTGGGCATATTTTTGTCAGAATCGAAGAAACTGACCGAGCCAAAAAAAATTTTTATTTCGATTTCGGTTATTCGATATTTTCGGTCGGTTTTAGTTTAAAATTTTAAAATTTCAGTTTTTCGGTTCGGTTGTCGGTTATTAACTTATTTATTTCGGTTAACCGAAAAATCGAATTATTAGCGGATGGATTCTTTAAGTTATATATAGGCTAAGTCCATAAATAATAATATATGCCCAATTTTGAAGTCCATTAAAGACCCAACCCAAATAAATAACCCAATCGGCTATTCCTAATTTCCCATTCCTTAAGACTTTTAACTCCAACAAAACTTACTATTTTATTCTAAGTTGCCGCTAGGGTTCTTCAAGCTTCAATTGTATCTTTCTATCGCCATTGATACGCTTGTGCAAGTAGTGCTCCATCAATTTTCGTTATTGTCGGATTTCTTGTTGCTGTCCATGTAAGCTTATTTTTTGTAATTTCTCTCATTCTTGAACAATAGTATGGGCAAATCAAATTTATAAAAATAACAAACCAGATTTATGATTTATCACATTCAAGCAACACCGAAAATTTGAAAAAACAACAATAAATTCATCAGTCCAATTATCACATAGAAGGAGCCCAATATGATAATATTCCAACCGAAAAGCGATTTGAAATAAACCAAACTGAAATTAGAAAACCGAACTGAACCGAACTTATTTTAGTTCGGTTTCGGTTACTAATTTTACAAAATCGAAAACCAAATAACCAAACCGAATTTCTTCAAACCGAACTGAACCAACCGAATGCCCACCCCTACTCTCAATATCTCCAAATCAAGTTCTCTCTTCTTCGATTTTCATCCTAACCCTAATTTCTGACTAATAACGAATTCTACTACAATGACGAGTGATTCTCCCCAAATTGGAGTCGGAACTTCACATGCAAGCGCTCAATTGCTCGATTGCAATGACCCACTGTTTATTCATCCCTCAGACACTCCAGGGATTGCATTGGTTCCTCAATTGTTGGTCAGAATAGAAAACTACTCGTAATGGAGTCGCTTTATGAAAATGTCACTTTTGGTGAAGAACAAAATAGGTTTCATTGACGGAACCTGTACTAGGGAGAAGTATGGAACATATTCGTTCAGGTTGCACCAGTGGGATCAATGTAATGCCAATTGTACAGTCGTGGATCATGAGTTCAGCGGCGCATGAGCTTAGGAAAGGAATTGTTTACTCCTCGAATGCACCAAAGGTTTGGGAAGCATTTAGAGAAAGGTTTGACAAAGTAAACGCGACTAAGGTGTATCACATGAACAGAAAGATTAGCAGTTTGACTCAAGGAATATCGAGTGTCTCAATCTATTACCCAAAGTTAAATGATCTATGGGCTGAGTTTGAGTCGATTATACCATTTCCTGGGTGCGATTGTGTAAAATCTAGAGGATTTGTTGAGTTTTTACGCTAATAAAAATTGATGAAGTTTCTAATGGGAATGACACATATGCTCCACAAAGAGGCCAAATCCTGATTATGAATCATACGCCTATAATTGATCAAGCTTATTCGATGTTAATCCAGGAAGAAAGCCAGAGACTGAATAGCAACTTAGGAGTGCAAAGTGGAATTCTAGGGAGTGCACCTATGGATGGAGAATCCAGTGCTATGATATCTATCAACACCTCCAATGCAAGGCCTAGGAGGAATAGAAACCTGCAGTATGGCAATTTCCACATGAAGGGACAAAAAAAAAAAATTGTTACAAGCTGATTGGTTATCCAACAGGGCCCAAATTTATCGACAACAATAGGAAAAGAGGAGGTTACAATGGTGCTCCAGCAGTGGCACATAATGCAAATGTAAAGGCACAAAAGGAAATGTATACTACTGGGATAACAAGCACTGGACATACAAGAGGTCTAGCATCTGCACCTATTTTTACTCATTAGCAATATCAACAGATACTTATGTTACCGGACAAGAACAAAAGATCATCTGCAATGGAGATGACAAATATGGCAGAGCAACTACAAATGAGACAGCTAACATGGCAGGTAAATCTGTTACTAACTATGATTGTTGGATAATTGATTCTGGAGCCTCAAATTATATGGCTTCGTACTTGCATCTATTTTCTCACTCACACCTATACCTTCTAATTCTAATTCTAATTCTGTGCACTTACCTAATGGGGATAGTACTAAGATTACTCATTTAGGGTCTTGTTCTCTGCCCAATTCACAAGTCTTACACGATGTAATATATGTTCCATAGTTTAAATACAACATATTGTCTGTCTCTAAATACACTAAGAATTTAAAGTGTTTAGTAGCTTTTTATCCCGATTTATGCCTGTTTCAGGACCTCTTCAGTGACAAGGTGAAGGGGACTGGTAATGAAAAGAATGGGCTGTACATTCTCAATCCTTGCACACTTGTTGCGGCTCCTGCCTCCAAGTGTTTGTCCTCTTCTCTCCAGAATAACTCAAATGTTTTGTGGCATCAAAGACTTGTTCATACACCTCAAACTATTCTACTGAAAATTCATGCAATTAGAAATCACTTGTCAAAGTCCAATGACTGTAGTTGTTCAATTTGTCCTTAAGTTAAACAAACTAGGTTACCATTTCCTATTAGTACTTCTAAGTCTACTTCTGCATTTGAATTGGTGCATATGGATGTTTGGGGTCCATATAGAGTCTGTACTCATTATGGCTTCAGATACTTTCTTACACTTGTTGATGATTACTCTAGAATGACTTGGACCTTCTTATTAAGAGTCAAAAGTGATATATTTGTTGTTCTAAATGATTTCCTTCAACTTATTGAAAGCCAATTTTCTTCTAGTGTTAAGACCTTTCGATCAGACAATGATTATGAATTCTTTAATACACTTTGTTCAACTCTTTTTAAATCCAAAGTAATTATACATCAAAGTAGTTGTGTCCACACCCTTCAACCGAATGAGGTAGTGGAAAGGAAATATAGATACCTTTTTGACATTAGTAGAGTCTTGAGATTTCAAGCCCATATTCCTTTAAAATACTGGGGTGAGTGTATTCTTGCAGCCACCTACATCATTAATAGATTACCTAGTAGTGTTTTGAATGGAAAGGCTCCTTATGAGTTGTTCCATGGTCATCCTCCTAGACTACATCATATGAGAAATTTAGGATATTTGTGTTATACCACAAGACCCCACTATAGTGATAAGTTCTCCGCCAAGTCTTGTCCTGCTATCTTCATGGGTTATTCCTTAAATCAAAAGGGCTACAGACTCTATGACATTGAGTCTGGGAAATTCTTTGTCAAGAGGGATGTTGTGTTCAAAGAACACATTTTTCCTTTCAAATTTCCCATATCTCATATAACGACCCGATCGGTCGTTTTGAATTTCGTATGGTCGGAATTGAATTTTGAAAAATTCGGGATTGATTTGGAAAGAAAATTCTAATTTCGAAAGTTTTAAGTTGGAAGAATTGACTAAGGTTTGACTTTTGAGTAAATGACCTCGGAATCGGAATTTGAAAGTTCCAATGGGTTCGTATGATGATTTTGATCTTAGGAGCGTATCCAGATGTTGATTTGGAGGTCCGTAGACTATTTTGGCATCAATTGGCAGAAGTTAAAAATTTGGATAATTTTTGGGAAGTTTGACCGGGGGTGTACTTTTTGATATCGGGGTCGTATTTTGATTTCGGAAGTGGGAATAGGTCCATAATGTCAATTATGACCTGTGTGCAAAATTTGAGGTCAATCGGACTTGATTTGATAGGTTTCGGTGTCGAATGCTCAATTTTGAAGTTCTAAAGTTAATTAAGCTTGAATTGGGGTGCGATTCATGGTTTTAGCATTGTTTGATATGATTTGAAGGATCGACTAAGTTGGTAATATATTTTGGGATGTGTTGGTATATTTAGTTAAGGTCCTGAGGGCCTCGGGTGGATTTTGGATGGTTAAAGGATTCATTTTGGACTTAGGAGATGCTGAAGATGGGCAGCAGCTGCTGTAACTGCTTCTGCGGAAGTTTGGTCGCAGAAGTGAGTTGAGGTCCGCAGAAGCGGCTTGGGCAGCCTGAAGGTTTGGTCGCAGAAGTGGAGGCGGGCAGCACACCTGCGAGTGCGCAGAAGCGAGGGCAGGGCCGCAAATATGGAAATTTTGCAGATGCGCTAGAGTGTGTCGAACCTGTGATTGCACATGAGCGGAAGAATATCCATAAGTGCGATGGTCCGCTGGCAGTGGTCTTCCATAGAAGTGAGGAAGCTTCCGCAGAAGCGGAACCACAGAAGGGGTCAAATGACCGCATATGCAAAAAGTCGTCTGAGCAGTGGGGTTTTTATAAAAACGGGAGTTTGGCCCATTTTCATTTCATTTTGTCCATGAGAGCCGATGTCGGAGCACTTTTGGAGTGCCATCTTCATCAACTATAATGGGGTAAGTGATTTCTTCACATTGGGAGTTAAATACATGATTTTATATGGATTCAAGCATGAAAATTGGTAGAAATTGTGAGATTTTAAAAGAAACCTAAAAAATTGGTATTTTTAGATTTTTACCACGAAATTGGACATGGAATTAGGAATAAATCATATATTTGAGTTCGTGGTGTTATGGGTAAAGTTATCTTCGATGGCACCATTCTAGTATTCAAGGGTAGCTAGGATGATCATCTGTCGCTTATTGAGTTCGCATATAATAATAGCTACCATTCCAGTATTCAGATGGCACCATACGAAGCTCTTTACGGACGGAAGTGTAGGTCGCCTATAGGGTGGTTTGATATTGGGAAAATTACGTTAGTAGGACCAGAATTGGTACAATAGGCAATCGAGAAAATTAATCTTATACAGGAAAGGCTATTAGCAGCTCAAAGCCGTTAGAAGTCTTATGTGGATAATCGACGGCGAGACTTGGAGTTTCAGATTGATGACTGGGTATTCCTAAAGGTATCACCGATGAAAGGTGTCATGAGGTTCGGCAAGAAAGGAAAACTTAGCCCTCGGTACATTGGACCATATAGAGTCACACGCAAGGTAGGCCAGGTAGCATATGAGTTGGACTTGCCTTCGGACTTGGAATATGTACATCCGGTCTTTCATGTGTCTATGCTCCATAAATGTATCAGAGATCCTTCCAGAATCATGTCAGTTGATGACGTTCAGGTCACAGAGCAGCTATCATATGAAGAAACTCCCATTGCAGTATTAGACAAACATGTTCGGAGATTGAGAACCAAAGACATAGCTTCGGTAAAATTACTTTGGAGAAACAACAATGTGGAAGAAATGACTTGGGAGGCCGAGGAAGACATGAAGTCTAGATATCCCTACTTATTTCCTCCTCCAGAGAAGGGTCCGACTGAGACATCACAACCTTAAGGTACGTGTATAGATTCTTGTGTTAGTTATTGTCATTGGTCGTGTAAGGCCATTGCCGTTATTGATGATTGCGGTCCCATGTGGCGTTGAATTATTGAGTTCTACAGGAAGCGTTGTTAGTAGTATTGTTACGAAGGAGACTCTGCCAAAGTTATATAGATCCCGGGAAGTTGAACATTCGAGGACGAATATTTCTAAGGGGGGAAGGATGTTACATCTCGCGTTTTCGTATGTTAAAGTTCCACCTTCAATTAATCGACATAGACTCGGAGATGAGATTTTCTTGAGGTTAACGTATTTATGCTATTTATAACAAGCGATAAGTAAGTGCCATGAAGGATAAATGATATATGAATTAAAGAAAATGAGTTTCGTTGAAGGTTGTCGATTTGGGATAAAATATGATCCGAGCTATAATACCCGATATTTACGGACTAGTACCATACAAGGTACCATATGACTGCGATAGTATGATGTATAAGGTATATTAAAAAAAAGTAAAATTTTTAAGTAATTTGAGACAATTCTTAATTATGCGGGTAATTGATAAATTATCGGATAGCGGGATATTACCTAATTAATTAATAAATTAGTGGATAAAGATTTAAAATTTCCACCCCACCCCCACGTGGCAGCAAGCCACTTCCTAAGAATATGACTCTTATTCATTTGTAATTAGGTGGCAAGATAATGTGTTAGTAACAAGACACCTCCCTTCTAATATTTTCTTAGTTAGCACTGTTAGTAACCAAAACACATCATTCTAACAAGACACCTCACTTCTAATATTTTCTTAGTTAGTAACGTTAATAACCAAAACACATTATTTTAACAAGACACTTCCCTTTTGCAAAGTTAGCAACAAAATTTCGTACAAAATTCCTACAATCAGAACATTATCAATTCCTACAAGTTTTCAAAACTTCTTGCAACCAAACAATTCAAACAGGAATTATTAGCACCATAGTAACGTGAAATTTTGCGATTCTAAAGAAGTACGGTGCAACCGGTTCCAAGAATATCATACGGATTTTCCCTACTCCAGGTATGTTAAGGCTATCCCTTCTTTCTTTTTGGCATGATCCAAATTATACAGAAGAAACGAGCAAACACACAGTTTTCATAAACGACTCTATTCATAGAAATACTAGGGGTCTCTGTGTTCTTGATTCCCCATGTGACATATTATTATATCTTCTGTTCATGGGTCTCAGAATAATACGCAGTTGATAAAGTTTATCCGAAAGGAATATTGAGATTATTAACATATTTTCATGCATTTCATTCATTTATACATGTACATTGACCCATGACCAGATGGCGTTATATACGCGTATTTATATGTATATGTATATATGTATATGGGATATGAGAAAAAGGTTACGGCATTATATACGTATATAGGATATGGGAAAACGGTTACAGCGTTATATACGCACCACCACCTGATCAGTTGGTATATGTTGATGATGTTGCTCACAATGGCCGAGACGATATAATGGAATGCCTTTAGAGGCTTGATGATGTTATGTACACCTATACCTATGCATGACACGACATTTATACGCACGTGCATGACACTATAAATGTTGCAAAATTTACAAAGTTATTCAGACTTACAGGTGGATTTCTTTATTCCATGTTTCATCTATGTCTTTTATGTACTGATTGTCATGCCTTACATACTCAGTACATTATTCGTACTGACGCCCTATTTCTCGGGGCCTGCGTTTCATGCCCGCAGGTGCAGGTAGGCAAGATGACAGTCCCCCTTCTTAGGATCCTTGATCAGCGAGAGTTGGCGTGCTCCGCTTGATCCGGAGCTGCTTTTGATTTTGGTACGATATGCTTGTATACATATATGGGTATGACGTGGCTCAGTCCCGTCTTTGTACAGTTGTATTTCTATTAGAGGTCTGTAGACAGTTATGTATAGTTGTATAGTATGTGGCCTTGTCGGCTTCTAATTTTGGATATATAGTTGTCTATAGCAGCCTTGTCGGCTCGCCCTACCGTTTTCCGCATGTATATATATATATGTAGTTGTCTATATAGCAGCCTTGTCGGCTCGCCCTACGTATTTCGCACGTGTATGTATATATATTTTTTGGACAGGTTTCCTCACGTATGTTATTCTCGTAATCCAGCAGATGTTATCCATGTTTATATCTTAGACGCATGATTAGGGGTGTTCGACATGTAGGACTCGGGCACTCGTCATGACCCATCGGTTTGGGTCGTGACATCTGGATTATCATATCGGTAGTATTAGTACCTTCTTTTCGAATCTCATTACACCCTTCATGGGTGAAACCTAGAGCAACACTCTCTCCCTGACCATGAATGCAACATTACGAACTCTACGGTCGGCATAACTCTTTTGCCTGGACTGAGCTGTGCGAAGTCTATCCTGAATAATCTTGACCTTATCCAAGGCATCCTACACCAAATTTGTATCAAATAACCGAGCCTCCCCCGACTCAAACCATCCAACCGGCGATCGACACTGTCTACCATATAATGCCTCATAGGGAGCCATCTGAATACTTGACTGGTAGTTGTTGTTGTAGGAGAACTCTGCAAGGGGAAAGAGCTGATCCCACGATCCTCCGAAGTCTATAACACATGCGTGTAGCATATTCTCCAATATCTGAATAGTGCGCTCGGACTGTCCGTCCGTCTAAGGATGAAACACTGTGTTCGACTCAACTCGCGTGCCCAACTCACGCTGTACCGCCCTCCAGAAGTGCGAGGTGAATTGCGTACCTCGATCAAAAATAATAGACACGGGCACACCGTGAAGACGGATGATCTCGCGGATATAAATCTCTGCCGACCGCTTCGAAGAATAGGTAACAACCACATGAATGAAATGCGCTGACTTAGTCAGCCAGTCCACAATGACCCTAATGGCATTGAACTTCCTTTGAGTCCATGGGAGTCCAACAACGAAATCCATAGTGATACGCTCCCACTTCCACTCAGGAATCTCTATCTGCTGAAGTAAACCACCGGGTCTCTGATGCTCATACTTTCCTTGCTGACAATTTAGACACTAAGCTACATAAGCAACTATTTCCTTCTTCATCCTCTTCCACCAATAATGTTGCCGCAAGTCCTGATACATCTTGTTGGCGCCCGGGTGAATAGAATACCGGGAACTGTGGGCCTCCTCAAGAATCAACTCACGAAGTCCATCCATATTAGGCACACAAACACGACCATGCATCCTCAAGACTCCTTCAACTCCAACAGTAACCTGTTCAGCACCACCGTGCCGCATTGTGTCCCTAAGGACCAACAAATGAGGGTTGTCATACTGCCAATCTCTGATACGCTCAAACAAGGAAGACCGAGCGACTGTACAAGCTAGAACACAGTTGGGCTCTGAAATATCTAATCTCACAAACTGGTTGGCCAATGTCTGAACATCTGATTCAAGAAGCCTCTCACCCACTGGAATGAACGCAAGGCTGCCCATACTCGCTACCTTTCTACTCAAGGCATCAGCCACCACATTGGCCTTCCCGGGGTGGTACAAAATAGTGATATCATAGTCTTTCAATAGCTCGAATCACCTCCTTTGCCTCAAATTGATATCCTTTTGTTTAAACAAATTCTGAAGGCTCCGATGATCCGTGAAGACCTCATACGACACGCTGTAAAGATAGTGCCTCCAAATCTTCAGTGCATGAACAGTGGCTGCCAACTCTAAGTCATGGACAGGGTAATTCTTCTCATGAACCTTCAACTGTCGTGATGCATATGCTATCCCCCTACCCTCCTGCATCAATACTGCACCGAGCCCAACACGGTACGCATCACAATATACTGTATAAGATCCTGAACCTGTGGTCAACACCAACACCGGTACTGTAGTCAAAGTTGTCTTGAGCTTATGAAAGCTCGCCTCACACTCGTTTTACCATCTAAACGGGGAACTCTTCTGGGTCAACCTGGTCAACGGGGCTGCTATAGATGAAAACTCCACCACAAATCGACGGTAATAGCCCGCTAAACCCAAGAAACTCCCGATCTCCGTAGTTGAAGTGGGTCTAGGCCAGTTCTGAACTGCCTCAATCTACTTAGGATCTACCTGAATTCCCTATGCTGATACAACGTGCCCCAAGAAAGCGCCTGAACCCAACCAAAACTCACACTTTGAGAATTGAGCAACAACTGGCTGGCTCTCAGAGTCTGAAGTATAATCCTGAGATGCTGCTCATGCTCCTCTCGACTGCGGGAGTAGATCAAGATATCATCAATAAAAACGATCACAAAGGAGTCCAGATAAGGCTTAAACACTCGGTTCATCAAATCCATGAATGATGCTGGGGCATTTGTCAACCCAAAGGACATCACATCATAATCCCCGTACTGAGTCCGAAAAGCTGTCTTAGGGACATCGGATGCCCTAATCCTCAACTGATAGTAGCCAGATCTAAAATCAATCTTCGAAAACACCTTGGAACCCTGAAGCTGATCAAATAAATTATCAATCCTTGGCAATGGATACTTGTTCTTGACGGTGACTTTGTTCAACTGCCGATAATCTATACACATCCTTATCGATCCATCTTTCTTCTTCACAAACAACACAGGTATACCCCAGGGTGAGACACTAGGTCTAATGAAGCCCTTATCAAGTAAATCTTGAATTGTTCCTTCAATTCTTTCAACTCTGGCGGGTCCATACGGTATGGCGGAATAGAAATGGGCTGGGTGCCCGGGGCCAAGTCAATACAGAAATTGATATCCCTGTCGGGTGGCATCCCCGATAGGTCTACAGGAAAAACCTCTGGAAACTCACAAGCAACCGACACTGAATCTATGGAAGGAACCTCCGCACTGGAATCGTGGACATAAGCCAAATACGCTAGACACCCCTTTTCGACCATACGCCGAGCCTTCATTTAAGAGATAACCTTGCTGGTAGAATGGCCAGGAGTCCCTTTCCACTTTAATCGAGGCAACCCCGGCAAGGCTAAGGTTACCATCTTGGCGTGACAATCCAATATAGCATGATAAGATGACAGCCAATCCATACCCAAAATGACATCAAAATCGACCATATCGAGAAGTAGAAGATCTACACGAGTCTCACGACCATGGCACGAGAACCCTGATGCTGTGGCGGGACGCCCAATAATCTCGGATAGGTCTTCCTGATATACCCATAACCACCACACTCGAAATATCCATCCTCGTACTGTGACTGTGGAAACTGAGACTGACCCGAACGGGTCGGATGACCACGGTAATAACTCTGAATAGGAGGTGCAGTGATAGGAACTAGTGGTGCACTGTAGGCTGGCTGCCCAGAATGAGGCACATAAGGACCACGACTCCCTGAAGCATTGTGGGACGCCTGAAGTGCTGAATGAAACGGCATGGGAGGATGACCCCTACCAAAAGTACCCCTGCCTCCAGATGAGGCACCGCTAAACCCACTGGAATGACGAGGTCTCTTGTTAGACCCCTGACCTCCTTGTGCAAGAACCATCTCGACTCGCCTTGCGACATTGGCAGCCGCCTGAAAAGAAATATGACTCCCAGTCCCCTTAGCCATTTGCAATCTGATGGGCTGAGTAAGTCTGTCAATAAACCTCCTCACCCTCTCTCTCTCTCTCTCGGTAGGAAGCAGAAGAAGAGCATGACGGGTTAAATCTACAAAACGGGTCTTATACTGGGTAACAGTCATACTGCCCTGCTGGAGACGCTCGAACTGACGACGGTGCTCCTCTCTCAATGTGATAGGGAGAAACTTCTCTAGAAAGAGCTGAGAGAACTGGTCCCAAGTAAGAGCAGGCGACCCAGTTGGTCTGGTCAACAAATAATCCCTCTACCATTTCTTGGCGGAACCAGTCATCTGGAATGCAGTAAAGTTGACCCCATTGGTCTCCACTATACCCATGTTCCGTAGCACCTCATGATAGCTGTCAAGATACTTCTGGGGATCCTCTGAAGGAGAACAACTAAAGTGAACTGGGAAGACCTTGGTAAACCTGTCCAATCTCCACAAAGCCTCAGAAGACATAGCTGACCCATCACCGGTCAATGCCGCAACAACCGGCTGAACTACTCCGACTGGATGAGCGGCTGGAGTCTGATACTAGGGAGCCATCTGCTCCGGAGTGTGAGTAGTAGGAGTCTGTGCTCCTCCTCCAGCCTGAGAGACGGCTGGTGCCATGGGAAATGCACCAGTCTGGGCCACACTCTCCATAAGGCCCACCAAACGGAGCAAAGCATCTCAAAGCACTGGGGTGGCAATGAACCCCTCCGGAACCTGAGCTGGTCCGACAGGCACAACCTGGGTTGGAACCTCCTCATCAAACTCTACCTGAGGCTCCACCGCTGGTGCTGCTGCTCGAGCTCTGGGCTGAGCTCTGCCCCTACCTTGGCCTCTGGCACGACCTTGGCCTCGACCTCTGCCCCTCGTAGGAGCTGCCACTAGGGGCTCTGGCTGCTGCTCAGCTGAAGATGCGGTACACCTTGCCATATGTGAGAGAACAGAATAGAAGGGTCCAATTAGCAATGATAGAATAAAATTGCACGACAAATAAGAATAGAAGTGAAACTGTTCCTAACTCTATAGCCTCTGGAAGATAAGTACAGACGTCTCCGTACCAATCCTCCAGACTCTACTAAGCTTGCTCGTGACTTGTGAGACCTATGTAACCTAGTGCTCTAATACCAACTTGTCACGACCCGAAGTTCCTACCGTCGGGACCGTGATGGCGCCTAACATTTCACTTGCTAGGCAAGCCAACATTAGAATAATTTATCCTTTTTAACAATTTAAACTTAATTAATAAAGAAGAACCGATTTAACTACAATAATCCAAATATAAATGCGGAAGCTAAAACCGTGAAAACATCTACTACAAATCCCTGAACCCGATGTCACAAGTGCACGAGCTTCTGGAGTAATACATACAAGGGTCTGAAATAAAAACAAAGTTGTCTGAATGAAAATACATAGCTAAATAAAAATAGAGACGGGGACTTCAGGAGATGTGGGCGCTGAGCAGCAGTACCTCAAGTCTCTGCAGGATGTCCAATCTGAGCTCTCTAGTAGCCGCCACTGGGACCGTCTCCAAAATCTGCACAGTGTGCAGAGTGTAGTATCAGTACAACCGACCCCATGTACAGGTAAGTGCCGATCCTAACCTTGACGAAGTAGTGACGAGGCTAAGGGGGGTCACCTACACTACAACCTGAACGCAATATATAATGATAGAAAAATGGGAATACTGAATCGAATTAAACAGCTAACTGAAATAATAACCACAGACTCAAGAATAAACCAGTGTCGTCCAGAATCACCAATCTTTAATAATTCAGATACAAATACCAAAGAGAAAACCAACACAGCTCACGAAATGGAAACATATAGGTTGTTGCGGCGCGCAACCCGATCCCACCAGACAACACAAATTCCTCCCTTATTTCACCGTAACGATATCACCAACAATGAATAATATATATATGTTGTGTCGCACAACCCGATCCCACCATATGTCAATATCAGTATCATAATTCACCCTTATTTCACCATGTCAATCCACCCTTATTCCACCTGTTGCGGCGTGCAACCCGATCCCACCATATAGTACAAATTCACCCTTATTCCACCTCAACATATCACCTTTATTTCACCTGTTGCAGCGTGCAACCCGATCCCACCATATCAATATCAAATACTTAATAAGCACAGTACAACTCACAATTCAAATCATAGAAAAACCCTTTACAATTCTATGACACCAAACTGAACAAATAGGAAACCTTGTACAATATGATAATCCGAATGAGTAGTACTACATAACGAGACCAATCCAGAATTTACAACTACAAGGTACAGATAAACCAACTTGAGCAAATAGTAGGAGAGTATGAAACTATGGAAAGAACTTATATCATGAACAAGAGGAAACAATGACTACAAGTAGCAATTAATCATGGAAACACAATTAGAGCAAGTAACAGTTAAGACGGGGAAAGAGATAATATGAGAAAAATGGGAAAACAGAAAATTTGGCGGCGCATAAGTACTCGTCACCTCACATATATGCCGCTCACATGAAATTCACATAGCAATTAGTCCGAGGGTTCCTAATTTCCTCAAGTCAAGGTTAGACACAACACTTACCTCGCTCCAAAGGCCACTCAATGCTTAATCACAACTTTTCCTTTCAAACAAGCCTCCGAACCAACAATATCTAGTAAATTACCAACCAAATGATTCAAAATAAGCCTTAGGAATCACTCACGATTGCAAAAGATTCAATTTAAGTAATTATTGAAAAAGTCAACAAAAGTCAACTCCCGAGCCCGCTTGGTCCAAACCCAAAATTCAGACCAAATCCCGATTACCCATTCACCCTCGAGACCGGTTATGTAATTTATTTTGGAATCCGAACTCAATTTGATGTCTAAATCTCTAATTTACCAAATCCCTAGTTTCTACCCAAAAATCCCCAATTCCACCATGGAAACCCTAGATTTTGGGTTGAAATCTTATAGAAAGTAGTGAAAGATTGAAAGGAAATAGGTTAGAATCACTTACCAGCGATTTGGGGAAGAAGAAGTCTTGGAAAAATTGCCTCTAATGTTTTAGGTTTTGAAAATTTGAGAAATGAACCAAAAATCCCGTCTAAGTCATAGTTGTTCAGCTGCAGATGTCGCATTTGCGACCAATTGCGAAGCCCCCAAATGCGAATATTTCATCATAAATGCGAGAAACATCACACCTCTGCATTCTTCGCAAATGCGAAGAATAGTTCGCAAATGCGAACTCAGGCTTGATCCCAAATGCGACCCAATGATCGCAAATGCGAAGAATGGCTATGCCTGCTGCCTTCGCAAATGCGGACTGCCAGGATCGCAAATGCGATCAAAACTTCGCAATTGCGAAGGTCTTCTCCCCAGCCCACTGCTCGCAAATGCGATGGTCTCTTCGCAAATGCGAGGCTCGCATTTGCGAGCAAGACCTCGCAAATGCGAAGTCTGCAGATCAGTTGCAGCAGTTGTTATGTTTTCTAAGTTCAAAACACTCTGTAGCCTATCCGAAACTCACCCGAGCCCTCGGGGCTCCAAAACAAATATGCACACAAGTCCTTAAACATCATACGAACTTGCTCGCGTGATCAAATCGCCAAAATAACACCTAGAACTACGAGTTGAACACCAAATCAAATGAAATTTTCAAGAAAACTTTAAAACTTCTATTTTCACAACTGAACGTCCGAATCACGTCAAACTAACTTTGTTTCTCACCAAATTTCACAGACAAGTCATAAATATAATAATGGACCTGTACCGGGATCTGAAACCAAAATACGGGCCTGGTATCAATAAATCCAAATATCAGTTAATTTTTAAAAACCATTAAACTTTCAGATTTTTAATTTTCAACAAAAATTCATAACTCGAGCTTTGGACCTCCGAATTCGATTCCGGGCAAATGCCCAGGTCCCATATTTTGATACGGACCCACCGGGACCGTCAAAATATGAATCCGGATCCATTTACTCAAAATGTTGACCGAAGTTAAGTCAAATAAATTTTTAAGGCAAAAATTCTTATTTTTCTCTGTTTTTAACATATAAGCCTTCCGGAAGAACACCCGGATTGTGCACGTAAATCGAAAAAGGCTAAAATGAGGTTTTTGAGACCTCGAAACACAGAATTAGGTTCTAAAATATAAGATGACCTATCGGGTCATCACAAGCTATTTTGTGACAACAAAGCTGCATTACAAATTGCAGCAAATCCTTTGTATCATGAGAGAACAAAACACATAAAAATAGATTGCCACTTCATAAGAGACAAGATACAAGAGTGGTTGATTGAGACTTCTCACATATCAAGCTAGCAACAACCAACATACATTTTTACAAAGCCACTTGGGCATCAACTGTTGGGATATATACTATTAACCATGAGTTTGATTTAGATATAGTATTTATTATGAAATAATTGCTTATTCAGTTTTAATAAAGTTTTAAATATATCATATATTAGTCTGTGTCCTTTGCTTATATAGTAGATGATTTAGTGTATAGAGTTTAATTTATACACGGAAGATTAAATCATCGGTTCTTATAAGTATAAAGATTGAGTTCACAATCTAATGATGGAGTTGGACAAACCATCATGGATGATTGTAGCACAAGATTAAATATAATTTATCTTGATTAGAGGAATGGTTTAATTCCAACTTCTTATGCTAGTACATTTTATATGTATTGAACGGACGAAGTAGAGATAAGTATTTTATACTGACTTAATAAAATAAACTCTCTAGCCATTAAATGTACTTATACTCTTAATCTTAATATAATTATTATTATCTGTGTATATTATTATTGTTTTGATTTATTAAAAAGCGAGATCCTTTTGTGGGTCAATATGCCTGGTAAATTGGATAATAATAATATACATTGACGAAGTAATAGTTAGTTGATGGAATCTATGTCTCGATTTTGAGATTAATGATATACCTTTATGAAAGCTTAAAAGATTTCATGTGTAAACCCGACCGGTAGATTTTGTATCTGACACATAAAATAAGTTAAGCGGAAGTCTAAAGAAAATAATCAATAAATTAAATTGCCAGTAATTTAATTTAATTGATTAGTATCTGAATCTTAACATGGGGAATTAAATAAGATTTAATGGATGAACTTCGAAATTGAATAAGGAGTGCAATTATGAATTTTTAGTAGAATAATTCGTAACTAATTCTGGTGGATATTAATTTCAAAAATTAGAAATCAATTTCATAATTGGAAGCCTTGTTAATTAAATTTTGTGGTCCCTGCTGTGCCTAAATAATAGGAAATAAAGGAATCATTTTTCTGGTGGAAAGGAAAACATAACAGGTTTTGGAAAAGGGTTTTAACCCTTAAAACTTGTGCTATAAATACATAGGGGTTTCCACCTAGAGGGATAGAACAAGGTGGCCGAAATTTTCAGCTTATTTTCCTAGAAAATTTCGCCCACACAAAATTACTATTTTTCGGATATTATTTGGGTAACACAGTAAAAGACCGTAGAACGTTCGGAGATCGTGATCGTGCGGGTGGTGGAGATTTAATTGAGTTGTTGTGGAATTGGAGGCTCACGTGATAGAGGAGCCTTGTTTACACTTCAAGAAGTTACCCGTGAAATCCCGTTTATACTATTTGTCTAGATTACATGTGATTTTGATACTGGGATTACTTTCGTTGCTTATAATAATCCATCAATTGGTATCAGATCCCACTCACATCTAATTAGATAACTAGATTTTTCATGAAACAAGAATATCATGTTTATGTGCGTTTTTTGAATTACATGTATATGTTGTTTTCTGAAAAACTACACTGTTGTTTTGTGAATTAACTGTGCAAAATTTTGGATTATTTTTGTAATCATGAGATATCTATTTTTTATTTATATTTGATTGGGATGGTTTGGATTTTTTTTGGGTAAACCCTAGAAAAACGCAAAACTCGATTTTAACCGAATTGTCGGTGTTTTCGGAGGTCAACGAACTTGACGGACTCCGATTGAGCCGACATGTGGTGGATCCATCGGAAACGACGTAGTGAGTAAAACTCACTGCAAAGCAGTGAATCATGTTGTCATTCGGCGTTTTGAGGTCGTTTGGATTGTGTTTTGGACATTTTTCTATTTTCTGGAAATTATTTCTTAATAATTTTAATTTATTTTTAATTCAATGGTGGTGGGGGTGACTCCACATGGTCTTCATGATTAAATACTACTGATATAATGGGTTTACATGTTGTCTATTAGTAAATAGACATGTAGTAGTATTGAATTCAATAATAGAGGTGCATGATTTTATTAATTAGGTCTTACAAAGTATACTTGATATTGTGTGATGATATAATCTAAGAAAGTGAAATCATCTATTTGATATCCTGGATGACTAATGATTAGTGCGTTTGGCATATTTGTACATAAAAAATTTCTCAAATTTTGGTTTATGTTTTCATGCCCTACGTGATTACTAGTCTTGGATTTTCGATAAAAAATTTTGTTCTCTGGTTGGAGGTTGTAATTAAGTGAAATATGACTTATTTTTGTATGCGTTTTATACTATAAATATGGCTTTTAAGTTGTGGTCCATATTCTTCAGTTAAATAATATTTATGAGCTACATGTCACCCGTAAATTGAGAATTTTGTGAGTAAGAAATAGTTGCCACTAAGTGCTTTGTTTATTTGAACTCATGAAAAATTCTTAATAAATTTATACATGTGTAATTATGTCGATTCATGGATTGAGCATGATGATTAATAAGTTGGATCCACAAAAATGGTCTATTTATTTGAGTCATTGAATATGTTTAATGGAACATGTGAAAGTTGTCCTTGATATATCTACACTAATGGTGGAGGTTTTAACTAGACAAAGTGTTTTATCATTGGGTACTAGTAATACCAACTCCATCCATGAGAAGAGATATTGGGTTAATATCTTGGGTTCTTGTGTGTTTAATAAAAGGATAATTTATTGCAAAAGGAGGTATTATTTATCCTAGAAATGGGAAGAACATAATATATGCCTTGAGCTCATAGTATAAATATAAGGAGAATGGAAATTAATATCATATTTATTTAATTCATGAAACTACTTAAAACAATTATTCTCTGAGTTTGGTTACAAGCTGGTGGTCATGAATTTGATGAACTCCGATTGACCTGAAACTTGGTAGGTTCATCGGAAACGATCTAGTGAGTAGCAATCACTGTTATGCAGTGAATCATGATGTGTTTAGGCATTTTGAGGTCGTTTAGATGAGTTTTCAAGCAGTTTATTAAATTAAATTTGTTATAAATATGAAAAATTATTCTTTATATATCGGCTATATTTGTGTTAAATCTGGAACATGATGACACATGATGATTTAACTTGATATGATATATAGCAAAAATGCAAGTCACGTGGATTTAATCCGAAATACGCCAAAAATAATTTATTTGAATTGGTCTAGTTTTTTGGCGATCGTGAATTTTACGATCTTCGAATGACCTAAAATTTGGTAGGATCATCAGGAACGATCAGTTAAGAAGAACTCATTGCTATGCAGTGAATCACATCGTATTTTGACGATTCGGGATCGTTTAGATGAGTTGTTTTGGAGATTTAGAGTATTAAAATATGATTTACATACGAAACGTCATTCTTTATATCATTTTATTTATGTCTAATCTGGAATATGATAACACATGTTGATTTGACATGAATTGGTATATGATAAGAATGTAGGTCATATTATAAATTCTTAACAATTGCTTAAAATGGCAATTTCTCAAATTTGGTCGCAGTTTTGGAGATTGTGATTTTAACAGTATACTCTCCATCTGAGTTGGGTTTGTTTTAAATTATTTGAGTGAATAATTTGGCATTACATATGTATGTTGCATGAGTAGTTCTTTTCCCATCGAAATTTGCTATTCAAGATGCATGAATACATATATGTATAGTGTGTTTAAATTTTTTGTATTAAATGGTTATATACAATTGACTGAAAATAATAGTATACTCTCCATCTGAGTTGGTTCTATTTATTTTTGGATTGTACTATTGTTGCATTATATAATATACTTTGCATGAATATATAACGACCCGGTCGGTCATTTTGAGTATTACAGCCCCATTCCCCCTATTTACTGCTTATCTTGTGTTCAATATTAATTATGTGACTCGTCGGAGAGGGTTCACAATGAATTGGAACACTTAATTCCAAGATTTAAAGCTTAAGTTGAAATAGTTGATGTAACGACCCGGCCGATTATTTTGAGAATTTAAGTCACGTTCGGTGGCGTAAGATCCTGAGCAGCTCCGTATTATGAGTATTGACTTGCGTGCGTGGTCAAATTCAGTTACCGGATGATTCGGAGTCAAATCGGAAGAAGGATTTAAGCTTTGGAAGCGTAAGCGGTAAGAGTTGACCGAAATTTGACTTTTGAGTAAACGGCTCCGAAATGGATTTTGGATGATTTCAACAGCTTCGTATGGTAATTTTGGCCTTAGGCGTGCGTCCGAATTTGGATTTGGAGGTCCATAGGGGGGATTTGGAGCATTTCGGCGAAAGTTGGAAAAGTTAAAGTCTTGAAGGTTGAGAGGTTTGACCAATAATTGAGTTTGGCGATATCGGGGTCGGAATACGATTCCGAGTGTTGGAACAGCTCCTTTATGTTATTTGGGACTTGCCTGCAAAATTTGACGTCATTCCGGGTTGGTTTGATTGGTTTCGGCACGAGTTTTCGAAGTTGGAAGTTTTGGAAGTTCATAAGTTCGATTCGTGGTACGATTTGTATTTTTGGCATTGTTTGATGTTATTTGAGGCCCCAAGCGAGTCCGTGTTAGGTTATAGAACTTGTTTATGGGTTTAGACAAGGTCCCGAGGGCCTCGGGTGTGTTCCGGGTGGGCTACGGGTCCTTTTCCCCTATTTTTGAACTGTTGTTCCTATTTTCTGGTGTCCTTCTTCGCGATCGCGAAGTGCCTTTAGCGTTCGCGAAGTGTTATTGCTGACCACCTCGAGATCCTTCTTCACGTTCAACCTCTCGCATTCGCAAAGGTTTGCTTTTCCCCTTCATCGTGTTCGCGATTAGCCACCCGCATTCGCGAAGCTCTTCCTAGCAGCCTCATATTTCTTCTTCACGTCCGCGTTCACGTACGCATTCCGTCCCTTATTCTTCGCGTTTGCACTCCTACCCTCGCGTTCGCGAAGGGTTTTTCTGGACAGCCTTCATTTCCTTCTTCGCGAACGCGAGCCTTTCTCCGCGTTCGTGATGCTTTCAGACTTGGGCAGAATATAAGTTTTTCAAATCGAGGGTTAGGCCATGTTTCATCATATTTTGACTTGTAGAGCTCGGTTTTGAGCGATTCTTTGTGGGTTTTTCAAGAAAATCAATTGGATAAGTGTTCTTCACCTAGAATTTATTATATTCTATGATTTTATCTTTATTTTTATAATAAAATTTGTATTTTGAGTTGAGGAAAATGGTGGTTTTTGAAGAAAGTTTTCAAAATAAAAAATTATGATTTGAGGGACGAATTGGTATCGGAATTTGATAATTTTAGTATGGTTGAACTCGTATCGGAATGACTGTTTGGGTTTTGTAAAATTTACCGGGTTTCGAGATGCGGGCCCGGGGGTCGACTTTTGGGTCGATTTTTAGATTTTGATAAAGGTTGAGTCTTTATGATCCGGAATAGTCTTTTATGAGTTTTATTTGTGATTTGAAGTTATTTTGATTAGATTTGAGCCGTCCGGAGGCCATTTCACCGAGAAGTTCATTCTTGAGTATCGGTCTGTTTTCTTTGAGGTAAGTATCTTGCCTAACCTTTTGTGGGAAACTTTCCCTTAGGATTTGAGTCTTCTATGTTGATTGTAGTCCGTGCACGCGAGGTGACGAGGACGTGCTCAGACTTATTTGTTGAAGTTGGCCTTTTAGGGCTCCTAGGTCCTTGTATTCATTGAATATGCAGTTGTACTTATTATGATTACGTTCCTTAATTACTAGTTTCACCTTTACCTGCTTAATTAGAATCAATTTCTTCATGATCCACTCTTACTGTTTACTTGATTCATATGTGCCGTAATTGAAATTGTTATCTCTTCCATTACCATGTTATATTTTCCCTAACTGCGTATCTTTATTTGAAGTTGTAGTTGTCCCTTTTTGTAAATGTTCACCCTTAGTTGAGGTTATGGTAATTTTCTCGCTGCCCACTTTTATTTGAATTGGTTGTATCTCTTCCGTAATTGTTCAAACTTAAAAGAAGCTTAGATATCATATGCCTTAGTGGACTTGCCCTTATTTGGAATTATTTGACTCATGTTAGTTTCTTGTTGTTGAACCGTATATTGTGGGATCAATGTTACATATTATTTTCTTCCATGGTGAGTTGTTCTTATTACGCCTAGTATTCTTTATTATGGCTATTCCATGCGAACTAGTTTTACCGTTTCTTGCGATCGAAGGTTCTTGAGTTGATTTACTTGTCGTACCTTGTTTTATTGTCATTGTTGTTGTTGTACTTGTTGTTGTGATGCACGAGGTTTCTGCCGTGCGATTGTTGTTGTGATGCACGAGGTTTATGCCGTGCGGTTATTATTGTGATGCACGAGGTTTCTGTCGTGTGGTGTTATCGGGTTGCACGAGGTTTCTGCCATTCTATTGTTACTATTGATAATTGCACATGCGGCGTAACAAGGAGGGATATATATATGGGTTATGCATGTGGCGAGACAAGGTGGGAACATTATTATGCACGTGTGGCGAGACAAGGCAGGCATTTATTTTACTATTGCACACGTGGCGAGACAAAGTGGGCTGTGTCAGGGATTGATCTGTGATGACTTGTGATGGCCTGGTGGCATTCTTGATGTTGATATTTGTGTAGTGGTACACTTACCTGTGTGAGTTTTATCTTGTGGAAAGTTGTGAGAAAACATTCTACGTGTTGTCCATTTCCTTTCCTATACTTATTAGTTGGCATGAACCATGTTAGGACACTTGCACAAGCATACACGTAGTTGAGCACTCTTATCGGTTAAGAGGTTTTCTTGATATTGCTGAGTATAGATGCACACCCTTGTTACTTGCCTTCTATGTGAGAATGGCTCTATTTGGCACGTGAGTCGTCAGTGCGGTTATGAAGTGTAATGAGGGCACAAGATGCCCAATATTAGGGTTCAGGTATTGGGACCCGTGAGTTGTGAATAGTATGAGGTTCAGTACCTCGTGGAGTTTATTGACTAAAACATGGTGTGAAAGTGGTTGTTTTCATCTAGCTTCTACCTGCCCTTCTTTTAATTGTGTTCATCGGATTTAGGCTGTGTTTCCGTTCGTTCTTCTATGTCATTACTATGGTGTTCCGCTGATAGTTGTTGTTTTCCTTTCTTACTGAAATTACCATATTATTTGCCATTTCGCGTCAGGTTATTTAGTCCAGTAGGTGTCTTGACTGTTCCTCGCCACTACTCCACTGAGATTAGTCTTGATACTTGTTGGGTACCACCGTGGTGTACTCATACTATACTTTTGCACATTTTTGTGCAGATCTAGGTATTGCGGAGTCAGTCGATCGTTAGCTAGCTGTTCAGATCTTGCGGTGGAGACTCAAGGTAAACCTGCTGGTGCGTTCGCAGGCTTCGAAGTCACCTTCTACTTTTTTTTGTATTTACACTAGTTACTCCTATTTCGGAAAAAGATGTATTTAGAGGTTTTCTAGCAAACTCTGTAGAGTTTATGACTTGTACCACCGGTTTTGGGATTGTAATACTTGTATAGAGAATTCTAAATTTGGAATTGCTAATCTTTATTTATTTTATTATTATTTCCCGAAGTTGTTAGGCTTACCTAGTCCCTAAGTCTAGGTGCCATCACGACACCCAACAGAAGGAAATTTGGGTCGTGATAGTTGACCGGATATTAACTTATGTGTAAATGACCCAGGAATAGAGTTTTGATGATTTCAATAGCTCCGTATGGTGATTTCGGACTTAGGAGTGTGTTTGGAAATTTATTTTAAAGTCCGTAGTTGAATCTGGCTTGAAATGGCGAAATTAGAAAATTTAAGTTTGGAAGTTTGACCGGAGAGTTGACTTTTTGATATCGGGGTCGGAATCCAATTCTGAAATTTTTTATAGATACGCTATGTCATTTATGACTTGTGTGTAAAATTTGAGGTCAATCGATCTTGATTAGATAGATCTCAACATCTAATGTAGAAGTTGAAAGTTCTTAGTTTCATTAAGCTTGAATTGGGTATGATACGTGGTTTTAGTGTTGTTTGATGTTATTTGAGGCATCGACTAGCGATTTCTGAGGCGCAGAAGCGGAGGCAGTGAAGTCCTTGTCAAACCGCAGAAGCGGTTGGTTTCTCGCACCTGCAAAACCACAGAAGCGGCTAAGTGAGTCGCAGGTGCGGAACCCCTGGGCGATTATCATAAAGAACTCACGGGAAAACTTGAGGTAAGTCACTTGTGATCATTGCTAGTCAATAATATTGGATTATCCTTGAGTATTTCAACTAGATTACGTGTTTTTGAGGTGAAATTAGAGGATTTGGGCCTAGGGATTTGAAAATGAGATTTGGGGATTTGAAGGTCGAGTTGTTGTCGGAATTTGATAAATTTGGTACAGTTGGACTCGTGGTTGAATGGGCGTTTATATTTTATAACTTTTGTTAGGTTCCGATACGTGAACCCCACTGGCGATTTTTGAGTGTAATTTCAGATTTTGTGGAAAAATTAGTATTTTGATATGGAGTTGATTCCTATAATTTGTGTTGACTGAATCGAATTAATTGTGACTAAATTCGAGCCGTTCTGATGTTGATACACGCAGAATAGAATTTCTGGAGCATTATATAGCTTGCTCGATATTAGACTCGACTTGTTCGAGATAAGTAACTCTTCTAATCTTGGAGCTGAAAGTATGAACCCTGATTATACGTGTTATGTATTTGGTGTTGAGGTGACACACATGCTAGGTGATGGGTGTATGGACGTGCACTGTGTGAACTGTGACTCCGTTATTTCTGTGGTACTATGTAGTTACTTGAACTTATCTGTAATCATAAAATCTTTACGTACTAAAGTTATCGAGTTGTGATTCATGTTAGAAACCATGTGTAGACTATATACGTATCCTGTTGGGACCCACTGTGGTCATTACTGTTGTTGAGTTATTTGCTTATATTGAAATTTCATACTCAGTCATGTTTATTCATTGCATATCATATCTCGGT
Source organism: Nicotiana tabacum (assembly GCF_000715075.1). Classification (NCBI taxonomy): domain Eukaryota; kingdom Viridiplantae; phylum Streptophyta; class Magnoliopsida; order Solanales; family Solanaceae; genus Nicotiana; species Nicotiana tabacum. The sequence continues at coordinate 148,481,568 of NC_134096.1, read as the reverse complement.
CTATGATGTTATTTATTGATACATCATATCATTATTTTGGGATAGTTTCATAACATTGTGAGCTCGAGAGACTGGAGATATTGATGACTGAGTGAGGCCGAGGGCCTGATTTTTGAGAAATTGATACTATAGCATGTGAGTTATCCGTGCAGTACGTGAGTTGTCCGTGCGGATTCAGATATTGATATTATAGCACGTGAGTTGTCTGTGCGGATCCAGATATTGATACTATAGCATGTGAGTTGTCCGTGCGGATCCATATATTGATACTATAGCACGTGAGTTGTTCGTGCAGCACATGAGTTGTCCGTGTGAATTATAGCGCTTTGGCTGAAGGAGCCCCTCCGGAGTCTGCACACACCCCCAGTGAGCGCAGGTACCTATTGAGTGCGAGTGCCTAGTGATTGGGAGGACTGAGTGGATTGATACTTTGAGAGTATGTATATGGTTGTTCACTATGTTACATTGCATTAACATGCACACTTAACATACAATCACAAAGATGCATTTTCCTCATATTATACGATATTGCATCATTCATGACATCACATTCACATTGACATGTAGGCATAGAGATGTACTTTTTCTCATGCCATTTGATAATGAAACACTTACTTGTTGAACAACTTTGGAAGGAAAAATCACGATTTTGCAAACTTACTCATATTTAGGTGCTTTCGGTAAAGGATTTGAGTTTTCACTGATATACTTGAAAAGCATGCCTATTTCCTTTTTGAATTGTGGACGAGCTGAACATTATATGTTTTAGTTATTTCTTGTACCACTTTTTATTATATTGTTATGAGCCGTTGTTGGAAATTGTTGTTGGGCTTTGACTTGTGTACCCGTTCGTCACTACTTTCAACCTAAGATTAGGTTTGTTACTTATTAGGTACATGGGGTCGGTTGTACTCATACTACACTTCTACACCTTGCGTGCAGATGTTGGATGTTGATGATGCACATCCATTTTGAGGCTCAACTTGAGTTGCCATTTCTCTGTTATTTTGTATTTTCCTCAAATTAAATTTGTATTGTTCTTTAATTTTTATTGTCAAATGTTGGGATTTACTTCTAATATTTTTTTAATTTTTTTAATGAGAATGTAAGAAGATTTTGTAGAAGTGAAAAATAATTAACTCATGGAAAGAAAACTACTACAAGAAAGAGAGAAGGAATGTTAGATAATGTGTAGCTATAATTATGGGATTGTAAAAGATATTATTTAGGAATGAATAAAGAAGGAAATAAATACTTTTGCAGGATTTGAAGACGTACCTGAGTTTCGGTTGTAACTGCCTCTTGTTCATGGTAGCCTTAGATTTATAAAATTATGTTTATGTACATTTATAATAGAGGATGTATTTATTTCATACCAGCTTTGTAAATTATAATTTTAGAAGCTCATGATTTGTACTACCAGTCCTTGAGAATTCTTGAATAAAAGAAGTTTTATTATCCTTTCTTTTCTTAATAAATCTCATCTAAATTGGATAGTTGTTAATTGGCTTACTTGACGGGTTGGGTTAGGTGCCATCATGACCAGGTGTATTTTGGGTCGTGATAAGGTGGTATAAGAGCTCTAGGTTAATAGGTTCTACAAGTCATGAGCAAGTGTCTAGTAGAGTCTTGCGGATCGGTATGATGACGTCCATACTTATCTTCGAGAGGCTACAGGGCATTCAGGATAATTTTCCATCTTTCTTTCCTTATCGTGTAGAATTGATTCAGTTTGAAAAATAAATCTTTGAATTTCTTCCACGCATTCGTGTGCGTATGTGAGCGCTATGTATCAGTTGTGTATCGCCGGCTTGTGATTCTATGAACGAGCTTCGAGATGTGTATTTTGTATTTTGGTGATGGGCCAGTATGGAGGACTTGAGTCCAGGTTTAGACCGCAGCTTAGGCTCGGTAGCTTCAGTTGTGTGAACTTGTACGTTTGGACTCATATGTCCGGTAATGTCCCTATGAATGGAATTTGTGGCTCGATGAGCGGTTGAATGGCTATATGATAAGTATAATGTAACTGCAGGATGTGTTAAGATGGTTTGAATGTGACGAGAAGTGTTTCCTTGGAATGTAAAGAGGGCTATTAGGTGCTTGATTTTCGTTTTGATGTGACGTACGGTCCGAGTTGTGAGTGTGTTGAAGGATATTTTATACAGTTTAATTGTGGATCGAATTAGATTTTCATGTCGTATTGATGAGTTCAAACTCAGAAAGATTAAGTGACTGCATAGTAATGGTGGCTGCGAAAGGGTATATCAAGATGCCAATTTATGGCTAAACAGGTTGGTTATCTCCTGCGGAGTGATGTATGTATGTGTGTTCCTTATAGTGTTGAGTGGAGAGTTTCTTATCTACCAGCGGGGTATGTGTTGAGATTTGAATTTGAATCTAGTTGAGAAAGTTGACTTGACTGTCAAGAGAATAAATGCGAGTTTAGCGGATGATTGAGGTATCATATGGTTGGTGTTGCATGGGCTTAAGAATAATTTTCGTTGAACTGACTGCGGTATTAAGGCAGCAATAGAGTATGGGTATTGTGGGTTATGGAACGTTTTGTTTTATCGCTTTGAGCCAAGTAAGGGAGCCTACTGCGGACGGCGTAATTTCATAGTTATATATTAAATTTTAGTTCTGGTTTGGGACATACTTGTGGATCAGTTATGACTGCAAAGTTTGAAATCGATGATGACTCGAGCAAGGAAATTTCCTGAATACCGGTAGCATTGCACTTTATGAAAATATGAAAATCATGGAATGATTAAGTTGTTATTTGAAGGATGTAGCGCGCACGGAGTATGAATTTGATTTGTGGTGCTAAGGCAGAGTTATTTCTTTCGATGTTGTTATGCTAATGGGGCATGTGTCTTTCGGCCCGTTTGGGTGGTGCAATTTAGATTTGAACAAAGTTGGTGACTCTCGAGAAGGTTCTAATGGATTCAAAAATGTATAAGTGGCAATTGAATTTTTCGGATTCGTATATCGCTAGAATCGATTATTTACATTGGATGGTGTCGGGACTTGCGGTAATTCTGTATGACTATGGATTCTACATTTCAGTATAAGAAAGGGAAGAGGAATAATTTTAAATTCACATAAGGTCTTTCAGAGTGGATGTCTCGGTTGTGGTATTTATGGGTGCTTAAGAAGAATATAACGGCTTATGGGCCTTAGGGCAGTGTGGTTTTATGTTAGGGTGTCTTATAGTGAGATTTGGGTAAGGATCATAGTATTCTGACAAGGAGAAGTGTCAACTTGAGGGTAATTCAGAAGAAACTCAAAAAAAATAGGACAACTGGGTAGTAGGCTAGACCAGTATGGTAATGGTATGCTCGGTTCTTTTGGGCGATTATTATGTGGTGAGGCTCTACAAATGTTTTGATGGCAATATTCTTGGGTTTGGTGACCTGCGTGGCTTGGTCGAGTTAGAGGAATTCAGTTCTGATAGCTTAGTTATGTGCAAATAGATTTCAAAGTGTTCTTGATGGTTTCTACCATGGTTTGAACCGGATATTTTCTACCGGTGTAGGGAACGTGTTGTGTATTGTGATTTCCTCCTAGAAGGAAGAAGGATAAAGGATTCTAACTGACCGGGTATGTAATTTGTTGGTGACTCAGAGTGTTAATGAGGTTCTTGTGTTTTCATATAATGGCCTAATAGAGGCGGCGCGTGGAGTGAGACTGAGATTTGCATGTGCAAGTATACGGTTTAGTTTTGAAGGGATGGTCATGAATTCTTAGACAACATGGGTGGTTCCAAATGACTAGATGAATACTCTTACTACTTGGTATTGCATGAGAAGGGTGCGTATTTCAGAAGGCGCATTGTGTTTTGACTTATGGATGTTTTATTAGTATTGTGGTACTCACTTGGTTGATAGACTGTTGGTATTCAAATTTTTGCTATGTGGCACAGAAAAGATTTGAAAGAATTCCTCGTGGGTTAATTGTGCATGAAAGATATGTTAGTCATTCGAGTGTTGGAGTTGGGACCAGTTACGGTGATTCATGTGTCCTGTGAATTTGGAGACTGGGAGTTCTCAGAAGCATATTGTTTCAGGGTTGCGACCTATTTGAGGTGAGTATTTTATTTAAACTCAGTTGAGGCACTAGTTGCGTTAATTATTTGTGACAGCTACGCGCTATGAGTGTGCATATATGTGAGGTTTGAGCCAATGTACGGGCACCTGGGCAATTATGCGTACAGTTGATGTTAATGTAAGCTCTAGGAGAGCTAGTTACCGTTATTAGATTCGTGTTACTTGGTTATACTATATATGATGAGCTCATGGCATTGAGTTTATGGTGGTGCTTGTTGAACTTGCAATACAGTTCTCTTCTTTGAGACATTTTCCAGTTTTGGGTACACGAATTACACAGTTGTGGCTTGAGTTATATTGGTGTGGCATGTCTGTGGGATAGTTGTGTTTAATAATATAAGGTCGTTGGACCTAGAATGGGTGTTATCAGGTTTGATTACGGTATATTCGGGGGGATAATATTGAAAGTCAGCTTAGAAAGTGATTATAGTTCTGGTTGGGGCGAGAGAGCTCCATGACTAGTTGATCTGATAAGTGGTTATAAGATTCCACATGTTTCTTTCATTATCAGCATTGTACAAAGGTTTTGGGAACGAGGTTTAGTTTGATATGGGGTTCAATACTAGTACCGGGTTAGTTTTGAGTAGCTACTGTGATCGGAAAATGGTGATGCGAGTATGTGAGTTGTGTAGTATGTTATGTGATTATATCTGGGGATATGGTTATGGCTTGATACAGCTTGTTCAAACTTATACAGTGTGTAGATGTGAGATTTGGGTCATGTAAGAAATTCTGAATGTTGAAAATTGGGTTCTAAGTTTTACGGACTAAGGTTGAATTAATGATTTTCAGTTGTGTTGTGTTGTCAGGCCTACATAGAATAGGGTGACGTGCGATCACCCCCGGGTATGTGCATGGTAGGGTGGAGCAGTGATTTAAAGGCTTAGGAACAACTCTTGGCACGTCCGAGGACGAACGTATGTTTAAGTGGGGGATAATGTAATGACCTGGCCGGTTGTTTTGAGTATTACAGCCTCGTTCTCCTATTTACTACTTATCTTGTGTTCAATATTAATTATACGACTCGTCGCAGAGGGTTCAGAATGAATTGGAACACTTAGTTCTAAAATTTAAAGCTTAAGTTGAAATAGTTGACCGGATGTTGACTTATGTGTAAATGACCCCGGAATAGAGTTTTGATGATTCCAATAGCTCCATATGGTGATTTCGGACTTAGGAGTGTGTGTGGATATTTATTTTTAAGTCTGTACTTGAATTTGGCTTGAAATGACGAAATTTGGAAAGTTAAGTTTGAAAGTTTGACCGGGGAGTTGACTTTTTGATATCGTAGTAGGAATCATATTCTGAAAATTTTCATAGATCCTCTATGTCATTTATGAATTGTGTGCCAAATTTGAGGTCAATCGGACTTGATTCGATAGATCTCAGCATCGAATGTAGAAGTTAAAAATTCTTAGTTTCATTAAGCTTGAATTGGTGTATGATTCGTGGTTTTAGTGTTGTTTGATGTGATTTGAGGCATCGACTAAGTTCGTATGATGTTTTAGGAATGGTTGGTATATTTGGTTGAGGTCTTGGGGGCCTCGGGTGAGTTTCGGATAGTTAACGGATCAAAAATTGGACTTAGAGAAAATCTGAGAATTCTGCCTTCTGGTGCAATCGCACATGCGGACATTTTCTCGCAGGTGCGAGCTAGTAGAAGCAAGTTGTCCACCGCAGATGCGGCCAGGCGTGGGCTGGGGATGTGATCGCAGAAGCGGGTAGGTGGACCGCAGAAGCGGGCAGGTGGACCGTAGAAGAGGGTCGCACCTGCAGGAGTTTGATCACAGAAGCGCAAAGGCGCTTGGTGAGGCAGCTCCGCAGAAGTGGACTGAGCCTCGCAAATGCGAGCCCGCAGAAGCAGTTTCTGAAGCGCAGAAGCGGAGGCAGTGAAGGCTTTGTCAACCCACAGAAGCGGTTGGTTTCTCGCACCTGCAAGACTGTAGAAGTGACTAAGTGAGTCGCAGGTGCGAAACCCCTGGCAGTATACATTTCGAAGGGGTTCCGGGTTTTTGCCATTTCTGGACATTTCCAACATGGTTTTAGGGCGATTTTCAGAGAGAACTCACGGGAAAACTTGAGTAAGTCACTTGTGATCATTGCTAGTCAATAATATTGGATTATCCTTGAGTATTTCGACTAGATTACGTGTTTTTGAGGTGAAATTAGAGGATTTGGGCCTAGGGATTTGAAAATGAGATTTGGGGATTTGAAGGTCGAGTTGTTGTCGGAATTTGGTAAATTTGGTATAGTTGGACTCGTGGTTGAATAGGCGTTCATATTTTCTAACTTTTGTCGGGTTCCGAGACGTGAACCCCACTGGCAATTTTTGAGTGTAATTTAGGATTTTGTGGGAAAATTAGTATTTTGATATGGAGTTAATTCTTATAATTTGTGTTGACTAAATCGAATAAATTGTGACTAGATTCGAGCCGTTCGGATATTGATAGGCGCATAATGGAATTTTTGGAGTATTGTGTAGCTTGCTCGATATTGGACTCGGCTTGTTCGAGGTAAGTAACTCTTCTAATCTTGGAATTGAGGGTATGAACCCTGATTATACGTGTTATGTGTTCGGTGTTGAGGTGACGCACATGCTAGGTGACGGGTGTGTGGGCGTGCACCGTGTGAACTGTGGCTCCGTTATTTTTGTGGTACTGTGTAGTTACCTGAACTTATCTGTAATCATGAAATCTCTACGTACTAGAGTTATCGAGCTGTGATTCATGTTAGAAACCATGTCTAGACTATATCTTATCTTGTTGGGACCCACTTTGGTCATTACTGTTGTTGAGTTATTTGCTTACATTGCAATTTCCTACTCAATCATGTTCATTCATTACATATCATATCTCAGTCTCTGTTGTTATTTATTTATACATCATATCATCATTTTGGGCTAGTTTCATGACATTGTGAGCCTAAGAGTCTAGAGAGATTGATGACTGAGTGAGGTTGAGGGCCTGATTTTTGAGATATTGATACTATAGCACATGAGTTGTCCGTGCAGCACGTAAGTTATCCGTGCGGATCAAGATATTGACACTATAGCACGTGAGTTGTCCGTGCCGCACGTGAGTTGTCCATACGGATCCAGATATTGATACTATAGCACGTGAGTTGTCCGTGCGGATCCAGATATTGATACTATAGCACGTGAGTTTTCCATGCAGCACGTGAGTTGTCCGTACGAATTATAGTGCTTGGGCTGAAGGAGCCCCTCCGGAGTCTGCACACACCCCCAGTGAGCGCAGTACCTATTGAGTGCAAGTGCCTAGTGATTGGGAGGATTGAGTGGATTGATACTTTGAGAGTATGTATATGGCTGTTCACTATGTTGCATTGCATTGACTTGCACACTTGACATACAGTCATAGAGATGCATTTTTCTCATGCTATACAATATTGCATCATTCATGACATCACATGCACAGTGACATGTAGGCATAGAGATGTACTTTTCCTTATGCCATTTGATAATGAAACACTTACCTGTTGAACAACTTTGGAAGAAAAAATCACGATTTTGCAAACTTACTCATATTTTAGTGCTTTCGGTAAAGGATTTGGATTTTCACTGATATACTTGAAAAGCATGCCTATTTTTTTTGAATTGTGGACGAGCTAAACATTATATTTCTGAGTTATTTCTTGTACCACTTTTTATTATATTATTATGAGCCGTTGTTGGCGATTATTGTTGGGCTTTGACTTGTGAACCCGCTCGTCACTACATTCAACCTAAGGTTAGGTTTGTTACTTATTGAGTACATGGGGTTAGTTTTACTCATACTACACTTCTACACCTTGCGTGCAGGTGTTGGATGTCGATGATGATGCGATCGACGGGAGCAGGATTTGAAGACGTACTTGAGTTTCAGTTGTAGCTGCCTCTTGTTCATGGTAACCTTAGATTTATAAAAATTTATTTATGTATATTTCGAACAGAGGATGTATTTATTTCATACCAGCTTTATAAATTATAATCTTAGAATCTCATGATTTGTACTACCAGTCCTTGGGAATTCTTGAATAAAAGCAATTTTATTATCCTTTATTTTCTTAATAAATCTCATCTAAATTGGATAGTTATTAATTGGCTTACCTGACGGATTGGGTTAGGTGCCATCCCGACCAGGTGGATTTTGGGTCGTGACAGAATGGTTCTTTTCCCATCAAAATTTATTATTCGAGATGCATGTATGTATATAAATATTGAATGCAATCTGAATTTTATTATTCAGTGTTTTGACTTATTATGATCTATTTAATATTTTATCTCAACACCACAATGATTTTATGCAATTTGTCGTATTACTTGTTAAACTTTTCTTTTGATAGTGATATGACATTAATTTAAAGGATGCAATATATGTACCTTTTGTTATAAGGAATTTAATTTCGATTTTTGGGCAAAATAAGAGATGGATATTTATTTTATTTTTCGAATAACTCTTGAGTTATTGAGATTGATAAACATTTTATATCTTGCGGTACATGAATGCATGACCTCGTTATTGTATATTAATATCTCTCATGAACAGAACAATATTAGTCTACCTAATAAGAGAATATGTTCTTCAAAATTGAGTAAAACTTATCTGTGCACTTTTGTCTAAGTCATACTAATCGGGATAGGATTTCAAGTTGGTCAAGAATGGACCTTAAGGTTCATTGAAAGTAGAGGCACTACCAACTTGTGGATCATGTCTGGAAGAAAATTGACTAAAAGATATTTTCCTTCAAAAGGAAATAAAGTTGGTGATAAGTTAGAATGAATCCCTTCTGATTTGTATGGTTCAATGAACATACTGGTGAGTATTTTTGTGACGTTCATAAATGTTACTCAAAATATTAATATATTTATTTGATGCACCGTAAGTCTGAATGATTTGAGTAATTCAAGATTTTTAAGACTTTAAACGGAGAAGCACCAAGGAAATATATTAAGTTACTGCAATATGATTGTAGTGGCGAGCACCTCTCTAAAGAGTTATTTTGTTACTTATCAGAATAAGGGATTACATCTCAATTGTCTACACTGTAAACTCCATAATAGAGTGGCGTGGTAGAAAGAAGAAATAAGTCTCTTTTGGACATGGATAGATTAATAAAGTGTTATTCAGATTTGCCTTATTCGTTTTTGGAATATTTCCTAGAAACTACAAATTACATTCTGAATTTAGTTTTTTCTAAATTAGTACCTGTGACATCTATAGAACTGTGGACTGAATGTAAGCTCAGTCTGCGGCATGTTCATATATATATATATATATATATATATATATATATATATATATATATATATATATATATATATATATATATATTGGATTGTCTAGCATATGTGATGAAAGGGAAAGCGGATATGTAAGTTGGAATTAATAATGGATAGCTGCATGTTTATTGAATATTCAAGAAAATGAATGGAGGTTTATTTTATTGTCCTAAAGAAAATAAGGCAATTGTTAAACAAATGCATTTTTCTAGATAAAGACTGTTTAATAAACCATATTCCTAGAAGTAAACTATTTTTACAGGAACTAGGCAAAGAAATAACTAGATGTTCAAGAACATCAAAACCCAAACGTCGGAATTGACGTTCCATTGCATTTAAGTAGTGGGAGAATGTTGATAGACTGAATATGCCTTTATCGAGTGGGAGTGATGTTTGAACACCGAACACTATAGTAAGAAGTCGCTACTATTTTAATACCGTAAGGTAATAAAGGTAATATTAGTATTACTTCGTCGTAGTGGGAGAATACCAAGGAAATCATAGTTCGGTGTACACTCTTGGGATAGTTTCGGTAACAGGATCCCTAGAGAGTTTAATACCAAACTATATAGTAACGACAAAGAACTATTGGACAAAGATTGCATCAGAATATAACTTGGCAAGATTCTTTCACAAAACCTTATTTGGTGAAGACTTTTAATAGTCATGTAAAAAGAATGCCTGAGAAAGTTGTAGATGCATGGTTATGAGTCTAAGTGGGGGTTGTTGGGGCATATACTATTAACCATGCATTTGTATATAGTATATTCTAACAATTGTCATGGTTAAAAGTCTAAGTGGGAGATTGTTGGGATATATACTATTAACGATGAGTTTGGTTTAGATATAGTATTTATTATGAAATAATTATTTATTCAGTTTTAATAAAGTTTTAAATAGATCATATAGTAGTCTGTGTCCTTTGATTATATAGTAGATGATCTAGTGTATAGGTTTAGCTTATACACGGAAGATTAAATCATCAGATCTTATAAGTATAAAGATTGAGTTCACAATCTAATGATAGAATTGGACAAACTATCATGGATGATTATAGCACAAGATTAAATATAATTTATCTTGATTATGGGAACGGTTTAATTCCAATTTCTTGTACTAGTACATTTTGTATGTATTGAACAGACCAAGTAGAGATAAGTATTTTATACTGACTTAATAAAATAAACTCTCTAGCCATTAAATGTACTTATACTCTTAATCTTGATATAATTATTATTAGTTGTGTATATTAATATTGTTTTGATTTATTAAAAGGCGAGATCATTTCGTGGGTCAATATGCCTGGTAAATTGAATAATAATAATGTACATTGGCGAAGTAATAGTTAGTTGATGAAATCCATGTCTCGGTTTAGAGATTGATGATATACCTTTATGAAAGCTTATAAGTTTTCATGTGTAAACCCGGCCGGTGGATTTTGTATCTGATACATGAAAAAAGTTAAGCGAAAGTCTAAAGGAAATAATTAATAAATTAAATTGTCAGTAATTTAATTTAATTAATTAGTATCTGAATCTTAACATGTAGGGTTAAATAAGATTTAATGGATGAATTTCAAAATTGAATAAGGAGTGCAATTACGAATTTGTAGTGGAATAATTCGCACCTAATTATGGTGAGTATTAATTTCGAAAATTAGAAATTAATTTCATAATTGGAAGCCTTGTTAATTAAATTCGGTGGTCCCTATTGTGCTTAAATAATAGGAAATAAAGGAATTCTTTTTCTGGTGGAAAGAAAAACCTAACCGGTTTTGAAAAAGTGTTTTAACCCTTAAAACTTGTGTTATAAATACATAAAGTTTTCCACCTAGATGGAGAGAACAAGGTGGCCGAAAATTTTAGCCTATTTTCCTAGAAAATTTTGCCCACACGAAATTATTATTTTACGGATATTATTTGAGTAACACGGTAGAAGACCGTGGAACGTTCGGAGATCGTGATCGTGCAGGTGGTGGAGATTTTATTGAGTTGCTGTGGAATTGGAGGCTCACGTGATAGAGGAGCCTTGTTCACGCTTCAAGAGGTTATCCGTGAAATCCCGTTTATACTATTTGTCTAGATTACATGTGATTTTGATACTGGGATTGCTTTCGCTGCTTATAATAATCCATCATCAGCAGCATGCTTTTCTGTTGTCCAAGTTGGGAATGAAAAATATTTTTCATTCTCAACTTGAGGGGGAGTTCAGAGCTATAAAATGTAGTTGAGGCATTTTGTACATTGTGTTATTTAATATGTACTCTTCTAGATACATATATCAGTTGGCTAGTTAGGACAACTTTGTATATATTAGACACAATTTGTACATTGTAGACATAAGAAAAGAAATATAAATTACAATTTCTCTCTCTACGATCTTTTGTCATTCACTCTATAGTTCCTCTCTTCTTCTCACTAGACCTTGCCTCCATTTCCATGGAAGATCTAGGTTAGTTTTGACACAATACTAAGAGTCGTAAAGGTTGAACTCATAAAGTTTAAATCCTGGATTCGCCTCGGGGAAAAGGGAAGCCATGGCTGAGACTAGATTCATCCAATCCCACCACCATGTTGCCAACTTTGAAGGAAAGCCCCATAAGTTTTACGCATGACGTTAGATTTGGACCAAAATTCCCTTAATATTACATACTTGGAGGATGTTTAATGTTAAGTGGAGTAGTTGAGGGATGGGATTAATTTTACCTCTAAACTTAGAGGAGCCTTGTGATTATTTTTTCCTGTATCTCACATACGGGATGCTGCAAATTAAGATCCAGTTAGGCAGTGAGATGCCTTACTTGTCTTGCGCTAAATAAGACCGCCACTAAAGTCAAAATAATATAGTACAACAGTGAAAGTGAATTTTAAACTTCGTTGCTCGCTTCTTACACCTCGTTCTTCAAATTATATATCTCTGCTCAACATGAAGATAAGAGTCTTGTCTCCTTAATTAAAAACCAGAGAAACATAGAAGCGCAGCTACCAAAATGTCTGCTCCTACGAACCTTGTATGTCGACCTTTACAAGTTTCCCAACGTCAATTTCCCAGACTCAATAGATTTTCCAATTTCAAATTGGATTTCTCATCACTCAATAGCCTGGTTAGTCAACCTTTGACATGCTCATGTTTATGTAACGACCCAACCGGTCGTTTTGTCTTCTAGAACCCTGTTAGCCTAAATAAGACTCCTCTTATATGATTTTACTGTTTTATGACTTGCGAGGATGGTTAGTTCAGGAATTTGAAGGGTTTGGGTTGAAAACGGAACACTTGGTTCCTTAGTTTGGCTTTAAAAGGGTAAGTTTGACTTCATTCAATGTTTTGAGTAAACGACTCCGGAATCGAGATTTGACGGTTCCAATAGGTTCGTATGATGATTTTGGACTTTGGCGTATGCTCGAATCGAGTTTTGGACAACCCGGGAGCATTTTGGCGCTTAATAGTGAAAGTTAGCTATTTGAAGGTTTAAAGTTCTTCAAATTTGATTTGGACTAGGTTTTGGAGTAATCGATGCCCCTTTGGAATTTCGAGTCTAGGAATAGTTCTGTATGGTGATTTAATATTTGTATGCAAAATTTGGTGTCATTCCGAGTAGTTTAAGTACGTTTAGGAGCGTTCGGAGTAAGTTTGAAGAACTTGAAAATTCTTAAGTTGAATCAATTTGGTTTGGGGTATGATTCTTAGTTTTGATGTTGTTTAAAGCGTTCCGAGGGATCGAGCGAATCCATTTCATGATTTCAAACTTGTTTGTATGTTCGGGCGGGGCCCGGAGGCCTCGGGTGTTAATCGGACGAGGCTCGGACCAAGTTTGGATTTAGGAGCAATGGCTGAAGCTTCCAGCTTCTGGTGTAACCGCACCTGCGCATGGACAGCCGCAAGTGCGAGCTCGCAGAAGCGATCCACAAGTCGCAGAAGCAGCCCAGAGGGGGGCTGCTAGTGACCGTAGAAGCGGGAAAGTGGACCGCACCTGCAAATGCGCAGGTGCGAAGAAGGCATCGCAGGAGCGGACGAAAGTTGCAGGTGCGACGCACACACCGCAGAAGTGATCTAACAGAAGCGAGCCGCTGGTCACAGAAGCAAAGGAGCCGGCTAAGGGGAAGGACCGCATCTGCGAGGCCCTTTCCGCAGATGCAGTTGTCGAGCCATAGAAGCGAAAAATTGCTGGGCTGAATGTCTTAAAACGTGGCTCAGCTATTTTTGAGCACATTTTCTCCTTTCTTGGACGATTTTGAAGCTTCTTAAGAGAAGTATTCACCTAGCAACTTGGAGGTAAGTTAATTCTACCTATTGTGAGTTAAATACATAGATTAGGGGTAGATTATAACATTTAAACTGTGAAAATCAAGGGTTTAGATGAAAAATCTAGGTTTTGATAAAAATGAGATTTTAACCACGAAAATGGTTATGGAATGGGATGAAAATTGTATAATTGAGTTCTTAAGGTTATGGGTGACGATTTTCTCTGAAAATTTCTGAAATTCGGACACGTTGACCCGGGGTAAATTTTAGAAATTTTTTCGATTTGGGTTGGGTAATAAATCTAATAACTTAATTTCGAATTGTAGAGTAAGTATTGATTAAATTATATAACATTTGGTTAGTTTCGGATTTTTCAGCACCAATTGAGGCTTTAACGCAAAACTGTGACCGGGAAGTGAGTTTCGGGACGAGGTAAGTCTTTTGTCTAACCTTGTAAGAGAGAATTTACCCCATAGGTGATTTAAATTAAATGATGCTACAATTTGTGGGAGGCTACGTACGTACGTACGAGGTGATGAGAGTCAGTGCGTAGATACTAATTATGCTTATGTCCGGGTAGGTTTAGAACCCAATGCATGAACTAGTTGGAATTTTTGCACCATACTTGTTAATTTAAAATGCCTAAATTATATTGGAATTTGTTAGAAAAATTGTGAAAGATCGCTAATGAAATACGTATTGTTTTAGTATAAATCCTTAATAATGTTTAAGTCAAATACTTATAAAGTATCCTTCTCTTCTTGTGGAGCGGGCCGAATGCCTCGGCAGTAGATAGATGCATCTATGGTTCGTGACACTCGACCCTCGGCAGTGTACACATTATTCCGGATCGAGCAGTACGAGCTCAGCATAAATCATGCTTAATAATAATACTTGGTGTCTGGATATTTTGTTGTGGCTCGTAAGATTACAGCCTTTAAAAAGGAATAACTTATTTGGAAATTATATAATTGTGAAAGAATTATTTGCTCCTGCTTGTTGAGAAGATTTGAATTTATTTATACATCTAATAATTATATTAAGATTTTGTCAGAATAATTATTGATCCATAGTGAGTGTCGAAGTCGACCTCTCGTCACTACTTCTTTGAGATTAGACTTGATACTTATTGGGTACACGTTGTTTACGTACTCATGCTACACTTGATGCACTTTTTATGCAGGTTCTGAGACAGGTGCATCAGGAGGTCCTACCAGTGTGCATCCCCGAAATCTCGAGGCCTAGTGGTGAGTTGTTTTTCCTGAGCCGTTCCGCAGTACCTAGTGTCTCTCTTCGTATTCGTATTCTATCTATTTTACGTTCAGACGGTATTTAGAATTTTTGTATAATCTACTAGATGCTCATACACTTGTGACATCACGTCTTGGCACACACACTAGTAGAATTGTGGTATTGAATTATTACTTTGGTTTTATTCTTTTATTTTCTTGAATCTTGCAAATAAGGAAAGTTTAATTGCTCGAAAACTCATTAAAAGAGAAATAATATTTCTAATTCACTAGTTGGCTTGCCTAGCGATGATGTTGGGCGTCATTACGACCTATAGATGAAATTAGGTCGTGACAGTTTATGTATCATTCGTTTGACATTTTATAAAGATTTCGCCAATTTCTGTCCAATTTTCCATAAAAGAGAGAGGATGTCTGAATTTTCTATGTGCAACTGTGTGCTAGAATGGTTGTCATATATATATATATATATATATATATATATATATATATATATATATATATATATATATGTATAAATAATAAAAGATAAAATCAAAAAAGAGGAATTGTTGGAGCGGAAAGCTAATTTGCTAGAGGAATAACTTGCTAATCTATTGGCTGTACGGGAATAATTACGGTGAAAAATTTATATATTATGTAAAACTTGATTTAATAGCTAACACCAAGCTCCACGTTTACTTTACAGATTGTTTGTTGTAATTTTTCATTTTTTATGTCCTTGTTTAGTTGGAACTGATAAAGTCTTGCATTGGCAGAAATCCTGTTATTCATTTTCACTGCATGTCCCTGGTTCTCAAAAGAGAGCTAGTTATACTGATTTCTAAAGTCCATCATACAATTTAATTTAATTAATCCACACATTGTTCTGAAGATACATAATGAAATGTTTGAATTTCCATCTGCGAGTGCTCCGGTTAAACTCATTTTTTCATGTTATCTTCCTCTCTGTTTCGGTTTAAACAAAAAATATTAGCTTCCACAAGTATTGTAATTTTGTTGTATAACTATTTATCAAAATTGAAAAGTTTGAATAGTGCTATTTCTATTCAACACCCTTCTTCTTTTTTTTTTTTTCAATCTGATTAGTTGAGGAAATACTCCCTCACAATATCATGTTGGTCCAGCAGACCTAAATGTTTTGCGACTTGCGTTGTACATTATTTGATCAAATTTCTTAGCAAAGTGGCTGTCTAGCTATATATGTCCAGCTCTTAAATTGTTGCTTTGAATTCTTGGTGTTGTTATGATTTCTTATGATTAGTAGTCCTAAAGTACAGAGTAGGGATGGCAAACAGGGTTGTGCGGGCGTGGGGCGGTGCGGTTTTAAACTTACGCGGGGCGGGATGGGTTTAAGCTTCCGCGGTGTGGGGCAGGTTCAAGAATGTTTTAAAAATTGCGGGGCGGTTGTGGGGCAGTTGCCGCGGGCATTGCGGGTTAAGACTTTCTCATGATTATAAGAATATCGATGCCAGCTCAGTTTTAAAAAGATATATTTAATACAGATTAATATAATTAACTCTATAATTAAACTACTATTTTTATGGAGTACTAATATCCATACACGCGCGCGATGCGCGGATCGTATCAAAGAATATAAATTGTGATCAGATTTATTTGAACATATTGAATTGTATTGTTTTAATAAATTTCCACGATCATTTATCAATAATCAATAAAAAAATTGTGTTATTTACTTCATCTTATTTTAAAAATTAAAGTATAACATCACCATTATTTCTATCTCCTGCTTTGTGCATTTTTCCTATTTATTTTATGGACGATTATTGTTTTCAGTTAGTTACCTATAATTTAAATAATATCATATTTTAAATCTAATTGAGACTTTGAATTCTATAATAATGAGATAACAATCCTAGTTCTTTGGACAAAACCCTCGGTGAAATACGAAATTGAATTGATCCATGCTTAATGTTAAAATTTTTGGTAACCAACTCTATGAAGAAATCATAAAGTGAAAGCTAATCAGTTGTGGCAAAAAGAATAATTAAACCAATTCATACACCATCACATTTGTTTTCCTCCGTAAGTTTATTAAGTAGATAAACTTTTTGAATTTGATGTATTTGATGAGCCATATGAAATGACACATAAATTACTTCAAAAACGTATAGTCATTACATGTTACCTTTCTGCACATGACAACTTGAAAATTACACAATGTACCTCTAATGTGAGGAACTTGAACACCTCTTTCTGATATAAATTGCATAATTTTAAACTCTAGGTCCTTGAAAGACCCATCTTTCACAAATCTTTACAAAAGTTAAACTTTCATATATAAAATAATAGAATTTAGGATGAACATATTCTAAAAGAAGCTAAACGAAAGACATCTAGGAAAAGATGAGAGTCTTGTTGAAGATCTGATCTCCATTCATACTCATAAAGGCTTTGTTTTTGCAGAGTCCGTTGGAGTTTCCTGAACCAAAAAATTATGAATGGATAGTATCTTTAACAAAGTAAAAGCCTAGACGATACACAAAGAAAGAAGAAAATATAAAAAATCATATCGAAACCACTCTAATTTTGTCATCTTTGCAAATTTCACGACACATCACTTCCATCATGAATTGCTAAAACTACTAACCCATAAGGACAAAACCTACAAAAAATATTTTCATTTTGTTCTTAAATTTGTTGGCTCGGGAAAGCAGTCATCTACTAGAACTCTTATTTCAAATTTAGAACTTCTATTAACAAGACGAACTTCAAAATTTTAAGACAGAAGAATTTCTCATTTCATGTTGAACGAATTCAACTGTAATCAAAATCTGTTTCTTTATCTATTTTCACCGCAAAATCTTCTCATCCATCTCTTTACCCCATCTCCTTAATTAATATATCCCGACAAAAACTTTGAAAAAGAATGAACTATTATTGGCGTTGAATTTTTAAACAAATCAAAGAAAAAAGAAAGAGAGTTTACCTTTGCATAAAAGCCACTAAAGTCAAAATAATATAGTCACTGTAACCACTCTGCATGTATACAATATAGTTCTGTACATTTCAAAGTATTTAAGATAAAACCCAATTAAAAAAGATTGTGTACGTTCTTCACGTGAGAAGGGCAGCCGAGATAACTTACTTGGTCGTAAGCATATCGCCAAGCAAGTGTTCAATCGGATTAAAAAAATACATATTGTATGAACTTTTATTCTATTATGGTTAATGCCGCCACTAAATTTGTTCAACTAATAGCAGAAAAATATAAAAGGAGAATGAAACCTTCTTGATGACCTTTGCATTTTCTGCATTTCAAAAGCTTCTTTTGCAAGCTAATGCATTATAAAGCCACCGACCCGGAATTCCCCACCAACGGGACCGTGATGGCGCCTAATATTTCACTTGCTAGGCAAGCCAACGTTAGAGAATTATTAAACCAATTCCTCATCTGCATTCAGTAATTAACAATAATTAACTAAGATAAAATATAATAAGTGCGGAATATCATAAAAACTGTATTAATTACTACCACCCTGATCTGGAGTCACAATTCACGAGCATTCTAGAATTTACTACAAGTAATAGTCTAAAAGAAATACAACTGTCTGAATGAAAGAAAACAGTATGACATAAAAGATAGACGGGGACTTCAAGGTCTGTGAACGCCGACAGATCTACCTTGAGTCTCCGGACAGCGGACCAGTAGCAAATCTCGATCAACCTGAGCCGGTATCAAAATCTGCACAGAAAGTGCAGAGTGCAGCATCAGTACAACCGACCCCATGTACTGGTAAGTGTCGAACCTAACCTCGGCGAAGTAGTGACGAGGATAAGACAAGACACCCACATATAACCTGAACAATTTAACAGTGTATATGCAAATAACAGAAATGAATAACTAAATAGAAAATGTCGGGAGGAGAACATACTGAGGGAACTACAAGATAAAGAACTACAATAGAGTGATCACCGGAGCAGTCAATATACCATGAATCAACATGAATAGTGAATACAGTAAGGAAAAATGCACGGTATCAACCTTCGTGCTTTTACTCTCAATCTCACCATAAAATAAATAGAAACGGCACGGCATCACCCTTCGTGCATTAACTCTCATATCATGGCATGGCATCACCCTTCGTGCATTAACACTCACAATATGGCACGGCATCACCCTTCGTGCATTATCACTCTCCCTTACCATAATGCAATACATAAATATCAACAGGGAGGTAGAATAACATATACAAATCTTACCTCAATATTTGGTTCCATAACATCAATCTCAACTTTGAAATAAAAACTTAATTATCACCAGAAAATCCGTAAACATGACAAGAACGATAAATTGAACAACACTAGTGTAACACATCGCAATTAGGCATAGGAATGAGACAATATAAGAAAAACTGAGAAACATGGAAAAACAGGTAAATTTGGCGGCGAATAAGTACTCGTCACCTCACATATATGCCGCTCACATGAATTTTACTTAGCAAGTAATCTAAGGTTCCTAATTCCCTCAAGTCAGGGTTAGACACAACACTTACCTCGCTCCGAAGGCCACTTAATTCTCAATCACAGCTTTTTCTTTCGAATTTACCTCCAAACCACTCGTATCCATTCAAAAATGACTCAATAATATCAAATATTGCTAAAGGAATCAATTATATTGCATAAATTAAATTTTCCAAATTTTCCTTCAAAAAGTCAAAAAAATGACCCTGGTCCCCCTTGGTCAAAACCCGAGGTTCGGACCAAAATCCTTTTACCCATTCATCCCCGAGCCCGAATATATAATTAGTTTTGGAATCACACCTCAAATTGAGGTCTAAATCTCCAAATTCCCGAAATTCCTAGTTTCTACCCTAACCCCTAATTCTACCATGAAAACTCTAGATTTTAGGTTGAAATTTTAAGAAATGTAATGGGTAATTGAAATAAAATGGTTTAGAATCACTTACCAACAATTTGGGGAAGAAATGACTCTTGAAAAATCGCCTTTCACCGTTTGATTTTTGAGAAAAATGAGTTTTTGGCTAAAATCCTGTTTTTGGTTTCTATTAAGTGCTAGGAGACAAGTGTTCATCACGTTCGCGAGAGCACTGTCGCGTTCGCGAAGAGTAATGGCTGCCAAGCCTTCGTGTTCACGAGAACCAGCTCGCGTTCGCGATGATTACTTCCCCTGACCTTCGCGTTCGCGAGACATGGCTCGCTTTTGCGATGAAGCAACGACCCCCCCCCCTCCCCCCAGGTCCCCACATGCTTCGCATTCGCGTTGAGCCAGTCGCGTTCGCGAAGGGTAAGTCCCCCATCACTTCACGTTCGTGAGCAGGCCTTCGTGTTCGCGAAGAAGAAAACTTTAGCTACCCAGTTTACTCTTCGCGTTCGCGAGAGTACCTTCGCGAACGCGAAGAAGGACATGCCAGAACACAGAGTCTGCAGAAAAACTAGGTTTCCAAAGTCCAAAACATCTCGTGGCCTATCCGAAACTCACCCGAGCCCTCGGGGCTCCAAACCAAACATGCACACAATTCTAAAAACATCATACAGACCTACTCGCGCGATCAAATCGCCAAAATAACACCTACAACTACGAATTTAGCACCAAATCAAATGAAATTCTCAAGAACACTTTAAAAAAAAAAATTCTCAACTGGACGTCTGAATCACGTCAAATCAACTCCGTTTCTCACCAAATTTCACAGACAGGTCTTAAATATCATAACAAACCTGTACCGGGCTCCGGAACCAAAATACGGACCGATACTAACAATGCCAAATATCAATCAATTCTTAAAAAGAATTAATTTCTAAACTTTTAATTTTCATCAAAAATTCATAACTTGAGCTAAGGACCTTCGAATTCGATTCTGGGCATACGCCTAGGTCCCATAATTCGATACGGATCCATCGGGACCTTCAAAATACAGATCCGGGCCCGTTTACCAAAAATGTTGACCGAAGTCACTAAAATCAACTTTTAAAGAAAAAATTCTTATTTTTATTAGTTTTAAACATAAAAGCTTTCCGGAAACCTACCCGAACTGCGCACGCAAATCGAGGAGGGTAAAATGAGATTTTTAATGCTTAAGAGCGCAGATTCGAGTTCTAAAACATAAGATGACCTTTTGGGTCATCACAATCTCCACCTCTAAAATAATCGTTCGTCCTCGAACGGACATAGAATAGTACCTGGGCTGGTGAACAAGTGTGGATATCTACTCCGTATATCGGACTCGGACTCCCAAGTAGCTGCCTCAATAGGCTGACCTCCCCACTGCACTCGAATTGAAGGGTAACTCTTTCATCTCAACTGGTGAACTTGCCGGGCTAGAATTGCCACCAGTTCCTCCTCGTAAGTCAAATCCTTGTCCAATTGGATGGAGCTGAAATCTAACACATGGGACGGATCGCCGTGATACTTTCGAAGCATGGACACATGGAATACCGGATAAACAACTGCTAAACTAGGTGGTAACGCAAACCTGTATGCCACCTCTCCCACTCTCTCCAGAATCTCAAAAGGTCCGATATACCTAGGGCTCAACTTGCCCTTCTTTCCGAACCTCATTACACCCTTTATAGGTGATACCCAAAGTAACACTCTTTCTCCGACCATAAATGCAATATCACGAACTCTTCGGTCAGCATAACTCTTCTGCCTGGACTGAGCTGTGCGAAGTCGATCCTGAATAATCTTAACCTTGTCCAAGGTATTTTGTACTAAATCTGTGCCCAACAACCAAGCCTCTCCCGGCTCCAACCACCCAACTAGCGACCGACATCGCCTACCATATAATGCCTCATAGGGAGCCATCTAAATGCTCGACTGGTAGCTATTATTGTTGGCGAACTCTGCTAGGGGCAAGAATTGATCCCACGATCCTCCAAAGTCTATAACACAAGCATGGATCATATCCTCCAAGATCTGAATAGTACGCTCGGACTGCCCGTCCGTCTGAGGATGGAATATTATGCTCAACTCAACCCACGTACCCAACTCACGCTAAACTGCCCTCCAAAAGTGTGAGGTAAACTGCGTACCTCGATCAGAAATGATAGACATAGGCACAACGTGAAGACGGATGATCTCACGAATATAAATCTCTGCTAACCCCTCCGAGGAATAGGTAACTGCCATAGGAATGAAGTGCGCTGACTTAGTCAGCCTGTCCACAATAACCCAAACTGCATCAAACTTCCTCTGAGTCCGTGGGAGTCCAACAACAAAATCCATAGTGATACGCTCTCACTTCCACTCAGGAATATCTAACCTCTGAAGTAAACCACCAGGTCTCTGATGCTCACACTTTACCTACTAGCAATTTAGGCACCGAGCTACATAGGCAACTATGTCCTTCTTCATTCGCCTCCACTAATAATATTATCTCAAATATTGATACATCTTGGTGACGTCCGGATGAATAGAATACCGGGAACTGTGGGACTCCTCAAGGATCAACTCACGAAGTCCATCCACATTAGGCACACAAATATGACCCTGCATTCTCAAAACTAGGTCATCTCCAACAGTAACCTGTTTGGCACCATTGTGCCGCACTGTGTCTCTAAGGAAAAGTAATGAGGATCGTCATCTTGCCGATCTCTGATGCATTCAAACAAAGAAGACCGAGTAACTGTACAAGCTAGAACATGGCTGGGCTCAGAAACATCTAACCTCATAAGCTGGTTAGCCAAGGCCTGAACATCCAATGCAAGCGATCTCTCACCAACTGGAATATATGCAAGGCTACCCATGCTGACTAACTTTCTACTCAAAGTATCGGCCACCACATTGGCCTTCCCATGATGATACAATATGGTGATATCATAGTCTTTCAATAGCTCCATCTACCTTCTCTCCCTCAAATTTAGTTCCTTCTTCTTTCACAAATACTGCAAGCTCCGATGATCAGTGAATACCTCACATGGCACGCCGTAAAGATAGTGCCTCCAAATCTTCAGTGCGTGAACAATGGCTGCCAGCTCTAGATCATGAATAGGGTAATCTTCTCGTGAACCTTCAGCTGCCGTAAAGCATATGCAATAACCTTGCCACCCTGCATCAATACCGCACCCAGACCAATACGAGATGCATCACAATATACTGTATAAGATCCTGAACCTGTGGGTAACACCAATATCAGTGCTGTGGTCAAAGCAGTCTTGAGCTTCTGAAAGTTCGCTTCACACTCGTCTGACCACCTGAACGGGGCACCCTTTTGGGTCAATCTGGTCAATGGGGCTGCTATGGATGAAAACTCCTCCACAAATCGACGGTAATAGCCAGCCAAACCCAGGAAACTATGGGTCTCTGTAGCTGATGTGGGTCTAGGCTAGTTCTAAATTGCCTCAATCTTCTTAGGATCGACCTGAATACCCTCTGCTGACACAACGTGACCCAAGAAAGTAACTGAACTCAACCAAAACTCGTATTTTGAGAAATTAGCATATAACTGGCTATCTTTCAGAGTCTGAAGAACGATCCGAAGGTGCTGCTTATGCTCCTCTCGACTATGGGAGTAGATCAAGATATCATCAATAAACACAACCACGAAGAAATCAAAGTAGGGTTTGAACACCCGGTTCATCAAATCCATGAATGATGTTGGGGCATTTGTCAGCCCAAATGACATCACTAGCAACTCATAATGCCCATACCGAGTCCGAAAAGCTGTCTTAGGAACATCGGATGCCCTAATCCTCAACTGATGGTAGCCAGATCTCAAATCAATATTCGAAAACACCTTGGCACCCTGAAGTTGATCAAATAAATCATTAATCCTCGGCAATGGATATTTGTTCTTGATGGTGACTTTGTTCAACTACCGATAATCTATACACATCCTCATCGATCCATCTTTCTTATTCACAAACAACAAAGGTGCACCCCAGGGCGAGACACTAGGTCTAATGAAGCCCTTATCAAGAAAATCTTGCAACTGCTCCTTCAATTCTTTCAACTCTGGCGGGGCCATACGAAATGGTGGAATGGAAATAGGCTGAGTGCCCGGAGCCAAATCAATGTAGAAATTAATATCCCTGTCGGGTGGCATCCCCGGCAGGTCTGCAGGAAACACCTCTAGAAACTCACGAACAACTGGCACCGAATCTATAGAAGGAACCTCCGCACTAGAATCGCGGGCATAAGCAAAATAAGTTAGACACCTTTTCTCGACCATATGCCGAGCCTTCACATAAGAGATAACCCTGTTAAAAAAATGGCCAAGATTCCCTCTCCACTCTAATCGAGGCAACTTCTGCAAGGCTAAGGTCACCGTCTTGGCGTGACAATCTAACATAGCATGATAAGGTGACAGCTAATCCATACCCAGTATGACATCAAAATCAACCAAAGTAGAAGATCTACACGAGTCTCAAGACTCCCAATGGTGACCACACACGAACGATAAACACGATCTACAAAAATAGCATCTCCCACTGGTGTGGACACATACACAGGAGCACTCAAAGAATCAAGGGGCACAACCAAATAGGAAGAAAAATAGGATGACACATAGGAGTAAGTAGATCCCGGATCAAATAGAACTGAAGCATCTCTACAGCAAACTGAAACAGTACATGTGATAACAGCGTCAGATGACTCAGCCTCAGGCCTGGATGGGAAAGCATAACACCAGGGCTAGGCCCCACCACCCTGAACTACGTCCCTAGGATGGCCTCTAGCTGGCTGGTCTCCACCTCTAACGGCCTGACCTCCACCTCTAACAGTCTGGCCTCTACCTCTGGCTGTCTGACCCCTGCCTCTGGCTGGCTGAGCAGGTGGTGCAGCAACTGGTGCCGGAACTATGGCACGGGAACTTTGCTACTGTGAGCTTCCCATTGCCCAAGGGCAAAATCTAGCAATGTGCCTCGGATCACCACAAGTATAACATAACCTCGGCTGTTGTGACTGCTGAACCTGAAACTGACCTTGTCAACCTGAATAACCACCCTGATAACTCTGGAGTGGAGGTGCACTAATAGGAGCTGGTGGTGCACTATAGGCTAGCTGGTCGGAATAATGCATCTGAGGGCCACGACCACCTGAGGCACCGTGGGATGCCTGGAGCACTGAATGAAACGGCCTGGGAGGATGGCCTCTACCAAAAGTACTCCTGCCTCTAGATGAGGCACCGCTGAACTCACCGGAATGACGAGGCCTCTTGTTAGACCCCTGACCTCCCTGAGTAAGAACCATTTCGACTTGTCTGGCAACATTAGCAGCCGCCTGAAAAGAAATCTCACTCCCAGTCTCCTTAGCCATCTGCAATCTGATAGGCTGAGCAAGTCCATCAATAAACCTCCTCACCCTCTCTCTCTCTCTCTCTCGGTAGGAAGCAGAAGAATAACATGACGGGCCAAATCCACAAAACGGGTCTCGTACTAAGTAACAGTCATACTGCCCTGTTGAAGATGCTCAAACTGATGGCGACGCTCCTCTCTCAATGTGATAGGCAGAAACTTCTCTATGAAGAGATGAGAGAACTGGTCCCAAGTAAGTGCAGGCGACCCAGCTGGTCTGGTGAATAAGTAATCTCTCCACCATTTCTTGGCGGAACTAGTCATCTGAAATGCAGCAAAATCAACCCTATTGGTCTCCACTATACCCATGTTTCGTAGAACCTCATGACAGCTATCAAGATACTCCTGGGGATCCTCTGAAGGAGCATTACTGAAGTGAACAGGAAAGAGCTTGGTAAACCTGTCCAACCTCCATAAAGCCTCAGAAGACATAGCTGGCCCATCTCCGACCTGTGCCGCAATAACTGGCTGAGCTGCTGGAGCCTGATACTGGGGAGCTATCTGCTCCGGAGCGGGAGTGGTGGGAGTCCGGGCTCCTCCTCCAGCCTGAGAGACTGCTGGTGCCATGGGAAATGCGCCAGTCTGGGCCACACTCTCCATAAGGCCCACCAAACGGATCAAAGCATCCTGAAGTACTGGAGTAGCAATGAACCCCTCTGGAACCTGAGCTGGTCCGGCAGGAACAGTCTGGGTTGGAACCTCCTCGTCAAGCTCTATCTGAGGCTCCACTGCTGGGGCTGCTGCTCTGGCCATAGGCTGAGCCCTGCCCCTGCCTCGACCTCGACCTCTGCCCCGCGTAAGAACTGTCACTGGAGGCTCTGGCTGCTGCTCAGCTGAGGAAGCGGTACGTGTTCTCGCCATCTGCGAGAGAATAAGAGTAAAAGAGTTCAATCAGTATTGAGAAAGCAAAATCGCACGATAGAGAAGAAAAGAAGTGAAACTTGTTCCTAACTTCATAGCCTCTGGAAGATAAGCACAGACGTCTCCGTACCGATCCTCCAGACTCTACTAAGCTTGCTCGTGAATCGTGAGACCTAGGCAACCTAGTGCTCTGATACCAACTGCCACGACCCGGAATTCCCTACCGGGACCGTGATGGCGCCTAACATTTCACTTGCTAGGCAAGCCAATGTTAGAGAATTATTAAATCAATTCCTTATTTCCATTCAGTTATTAACAATAATTAACTAAGATAAAATATAATAAGTGCAAAAAATCATAAAAACTGTATTAATTACTACCACCTGGATCTGGAGTCACAATTCACGAGCATTCTAGAATTTACTATAAGTAATAGTCTGAAAAAAATACAACTGTCTGAATGAAAGAAAACAGTAAGACATAAAAGATAGGCGGGGACTTCAAGGTCTGTGCACGCCGACAGATCTACCTTGAGTCTCCGGATAGCGGACCAGTAGCAAATCTCGATCAACCTGAGCCGATATCAAAATCTGCACAGAAAGTGTAGAATGCTGCATCAGTACAACCGACCTCATGTACTAGTAAATGTCGAGCCTAAATTCGATGAAGTAGTGACGAGGCTAAGGTAAGGCACCTGCAAATCAACCTGTACAATTTAACAGTGTATATGCAAATAACAGAAATGAAGAACTAAACAGAAATGTCGGGAGGGGAACATACTGAGGGGAATACAAGATAAAAAACTACAACAGAGTGGTCACCGGAGCAGTCAATATACCATGAATCAATAGGAATAGTAAATACAGTAAGGGAAAATGCACGGCATCACCCTTCGTGCTTTTACTCTCAATCTCACCATAAAATAAATAGAAACGGCACGGCATCACCCTTCGTGCATTAACTCTCATATCATGGCACGGCATCACACTTCATGCATTAACACTCACAATATGGTACGGCATCGCCCTTCGTGCATTAACACTCACAATATGGTACGGCATCACCCTTCGTGCATTAACACTCACAATATGGCACAACATTACCTTTCGTGCATTAACACTCACAATATGGCACGACATCACTTTTCGTGCATTATCACTCTCCCTTACTATAATGCAATGCATAGATATCAACAGGGAGATAGAATAACAAGTACAAATCTTACCTCAACATTTGGTTCCATAACATCAATCTCAACTTTGAAATAAAAACTCAATTATCACCAGAAAATCCGTAAACATGATAAGAACGATAAATTGAACAACACTAGTATAACACATCGCAATTAGACATAGGAATGAGACAATATAAGAAAAACTGAGAAACATGGAAAAACAGGTAAATTTAGCGGCGCATAAGTACTCGTCACCTCACATATACGCCGCTAACATGAATTTTACTTAGCAAGTAATCTAAGGTTCCTAATTCCCTCAAGTCAGGGTTAGGCACAACACTTACCTTGCTCCGAAGGCCACTTAATTCTCAATCACAGCTTTTTCTTTAGAATTTACTTCCAAACCACTCGTATCTATTCAAAAATGACTCAATAATATCAAATATTGCTAAAGGAATCAATTATATTGCATAAATTAAATTTTCCAAATTTTCCTCCAAAAAGTCAAAAAATTGACCCCGGGCCCCCTTGGTCAAAACCCGAGGTTCGGACCAAAATTCTTTTATCCATTCATCCCCGAGCCCGAATATATAATTGGTTTTGGAATCCGACCTCAAATTGAGGTCTAAATTTCCGAATTCCCTAGTTTCTACCCTAACTCCTAATTCTACCATGAAAACTCTAGATTTTAGGTTGAAATTTCAAGAAATGTAATGGTTAATTGAAAGAAAATGGTTTAGAATCACTTACCAACAATTTGGGGAAGAAATAACTCTTGTAAAATTGCCTCTCACCGTTTGGTTTTTGAGAAAAATGAGTTTTTGGCTAAACTTCCGTTTTTGGATTCTGTTAAGTGCTGGGCGACAGTGTTCATCGCGTTCGCGAAGGGTAATGGCTGCCAAGCCTTCGCGTTCGCGATACCCAGCTTGTGTTCGCGATGAAGCAACGACCAACCCCCCTCCCCCCCCCCCAGGTCCCCACATGCTTCGCGTTCGCGAAGGATAAGTCCCCCATCACTTCGCGTTCGCAACCAGGCCTTCGCGTTCGCGAAGAAGAAAACTTCAGCTGCCCAGTTTACTCTACGCGTTCGCGAGAGTACCTTCGCGAACGCAAAGAAGGACATGCCAGAACACAGACTCTACAGAAAAACTAGATTTCCAAAGTCCAAAACATCCCGTGGCTTATCCGAAACTCACCTGAGCCTTCGGGGCTCCAAACCAAACATGCACACAAGTCTAAAAATATCATACGGACCTGCTTGTGCGATCAAATCGCCAAAATAATACCTAAAACTACGAATTTAGCACCAAATCAAATGAAATTCTCAAGAACACTTTAAAATTTCTATTTTCTCAACTGGACGTCCGAATCACGTCAAATCAACTCCGTTTCTCACCAAATTTCACAGACAAGTCTTAAATATCATAACGAACCTGTACCGGGCTCCGGAACTAAAATATGGACCCGATACTAAAAATGCCAAATATCAATCAATTCTTAAAAACAAATAATTTTCAAACTTTTAATTTTCATCAAAAATTCATAACTTGAGCTAGAGACCTCCGAATTTGATTCTGGGCATACGTCCAGGTCCCATAATTTGATACGGACCCACCGAGATCGTCAAAATACGGATCCGGGCCCGTTTACCAAAAATATTGACCGAAGTCAACTAAAATTAACTTTTAAGCCAAAAATTCTTATTTTCATTAGTTTTCAACATAAAAGCTTTCCGAAAACCTGCCCGAACTGCGCACGTAAATCAAGGAGGGTAAAAATGAGATTTTTTAAGGCTTAAGAGTGCAAATTCGAGTTCTAAAATATAAGATGACCTTTTGGGTCATCACACCACCGCTATCCATCATCTTACTATAAATAAAAATAACTCCAATCACACAAATTAAAAACTGATCATACTAATTAAAAAGCTAACTATAACAACACTCAAATCTAATATTGTTTTAGGAAGGTAACAATATATTACTATTTACCAATAACTTAAACATCATAATACTAAAACAATAACAACAATAGCAAGGCCAATGTAATCCTACAAATGGAGTCTGAAGAAAGTAAGATGTACGCAAATCTTACCCCTACCTCTGTAGGATAGAGAAATTATTTCTGATAGATTATTTTGTCTGACACTAATGCACCTAAATAACCCGAAAAAATACATTGAATTTATGCACGTTTCCTTGTATGTTTCCTTCAATAAAACACAATCCCTTTTGCTATAACAAAGAGATTCCTCCATATATGTATATTTTAAATAGTATCAAGAAGAAAAATAAAGTCCTAATGGAAATACTTCTATATTTGAAATTGTTTGTATGTAAATAGCATACGTACCTCACCTAATAATCTAAAAGGAACAATCTATATAGGTTACCAACTTACCACGGATATCTTTTAGTTGTAAGTTTATTTTTCCTGCAGCCAAAAATTAAATATCATGGTGCTAAGCATACTGGACAATATTTTCAAATTAAATTATAAAATTATACCTGATGCTAGAAGAATAAAAAAGATTAATTGAGAGATTCTTTTAGAGATGAACATCTAACCTTATGTAGCTAAAAATCCTTGATAAATGGTCTTATCTAGCAACATAAGAAAGAAGCCTATAATTTTCTTCAACTACAGAAAATTGTGGTGTTTGTTGATCTTTGGTACGTAAGATCATCTGCAAAAATAAAGTTTGTATGATTCAAATGTCATAAATTAAAAATACAAAATCTGTAGACTGCAAAAACAAAGTCCATATGTTCCAATAGACTGCAACTTATTTCACCCTGAATCTACTTAAACACCGAAGCATTAACAAAGGAACTGGGCAAAAGTATCCAGAAGCTGAAGTGTCGTCTTCCCAAACAACCGACAAAATTACACGAGTTTTAAAACTTCTAATTCAATACATAAAATAAACAAATCAATACATATAAGTAAAAATTACTTACGTGTAAAGGTAAAAAGCATGTTTTCGCATTTTCAGGCATCTTTCTTTTCTTTTAGATAGTTGAGGAACGAAGATAATTAGATAAATACAATAGCGGTTAACTTTGAGTTTAGGTTGGATAATATATTGGATAATCCTAAAACGTGAATAGAAGTTGTAATTGTCTTTAATTTAAAAAGTATAACTAAAATTTATTTATAAATTTAAAAAGTTAATGTAAAAAATCTGTAATATCTTTTAGAATGATAGTTAGTTAATGTATTAAGGAATTTTAGGTATTAAAAAAAAAGAGGGGAAGCAGATCACATTTCGGGGGATGGGAGTTCATGGGATGTGCTCCTTAATTTTAGGTTCTTATGCAGCCACGGGAAGTTTTATATTTCTAATGGTAGCTTCCTAATTATTAATTAGTTATTTGAATTGAGCACATAACTTCCCCTACTTCAAATAATAAATATTTTAATATTTTAATTTAAAATTTAAAACTAATAACTAATTATTAACTAATTAACTATTTTTTCCTAAAAACTAACACATGACATTCTCCTACGCTACCACTTGTCATCATCCTAGGCTAGACTTCCTTCCTTTTAATAATACTAGTAGTCGTACCCGCGCGATGCGCGGTTAATATTAATTAAATTAAATTATAATCGGACTTGTTTGAACATATTAGATCGTATTGCTTTAATAAATTTTAATTTCATCTTATTTATCAATATGATATATATTTTATTAATGTTGAAATATTTTTTATTTTAAATTTTATTCTATTATTTTCAATAATATTATCTGAATTTTAATGAATAAAATCTCTATTAAATTAAAGGGACTTATATAGTCAATTATTTATTTTTTGTTATGTATTTTTCTTTATTATATTATCCAATATTTAATATAATTGTATTGTTAAAAGAAATTTTTATTAGCATATTACTTTGTTTAATATTTTTGTCTACTACTTCTTTTTGTAATATAATAGAAGATATATATTTTATTACTCTTGAAATACTCTTTTTATTTTAATTTTATTCCAATGTTCTCAATAATATTGTCTGAATTTTAATGAATAAAAGCTCTATTAAATTAAAGAGACCTGTATAGTCATTGAATAACTTTTTTGTTCTATATTTTTTTTTATTATACTTATCCAATATTTAGTATTTTTACATTGGTAATAGAAATTTTTATTAGCATATTACTTTATTTAATATTTTTATCTACTATACTTTCTTTTTGTAATATAATAGAAGATAAATATTTTAGTACTCTTTAAATATTTTTTATTTTAAATTTTATCCTAGTGTTCTAAATAATATTATCTGAACTATAACGAATAAACTCTCTATTAAATTAAAGAGACTTATATAGTCATCGAATAACTTTCTTGTTTTGTATTTTTCTTTATATTATTCTACATATTTAGTATTATTTCATTGTTAATAGAAACTTTTATTAGCATATTACTTTATTTAATTTTTTGAATGCTACTTTTTGTCACGACCCGAAATTTCCACTTTCGGACCGTGATGGCGCCTAACATTTCACTTGCTAGGCAAGCCAACGTTAGAATAATATAAACTAATTTTTAAATAATTTTTAAATTATTAATAATTCAAGAACAAATACGGAAGCAAGTTTGAAATATAGTGAATAATCCATAAAAATAACGGTGTCTAAATACCATCCCATAATTGGTGTCACAAGTGCACGAGCTTCTAGAATAAATACAAATAAGGTCTGAATAAAATAAAGCTGTCTGAAAATAATCACACAGGTAAAGTAAAATAGATGGGGACTCCAGAACTGCGGACGCCATGCAGCTATACCTCAAGTCTCCTCTGGTAGCTGAAATTCGAGCAAGTCTACGGTACGTCGCTGGAACCAACTCCAAAATCTGCACAAGAACTGCAGAGTGTAGT
This sequence comes from Nicotiana tabacum, assembly GCF_000715075.1. Classification (NCBI taxonomy): domain Eukaryota; kingdom Viridiplantae; phylum Streptophyta; class Magnoliopsida; order Solanales; family Solanaceae; genus Nicotiana; species Nicotiana tabacum. Next base: position 148,449,501 of record NC_134096.1, on the reverse strand, counting down.
ATCAGTACAACCGGCCTCATGTACTGGTAAGTGCTGAGCCTAACCTCGACAAAGTAGTGACGAGGCTAAGGCGGGTCACTTATATTAACCTGTACGCAATATTAGTAATAGCAACAATAATAGAAATAAATCAGGTAACTCATTTATAATAATTGAAGCCAACACAGCAGTCATAACCAATTATCACTTCCATCAATTCTGTTGCAGCGTGCAACCCGCTCTCACAATATATTCACATTCAATTCTGTTGCAGCGTGCAATCCGCTCTCACAATATATACACCTTCAGTTTAGTTGCAGCGGCGTGCAACCCGATCCTCCAATATATATATATATATATATATATATATATATATATATATATATATATATATATATATATATATATATGTCAACTTTTAAATAAATTTATTGCGACGTGCAACCCGATCCTCCAATATGGACTTTTAATAAGTCTGTTGCGGCGTGCAACCCGATCATCCAATATAGACTTTTAATAAGTCTGTTGCGGCGTGCAACCCGATCCTCCAATATATTCATTATAATCAATCCTGTTGCGGCGTGCAACCCGCTCCTCCAACATATTCATTTATCAATTCTTATAGAAGAAATTTTTTCAATAAATGTAACAATTAATATAAAATTATAAGATAACAAGCATACAATAATTATGGTTTAATTATGAAGCAAACAATGATAAATAGCAAATTATTATGGAAATCAGGGAGCAAATAGGCAGTTTAATATTTAATATACTAAATGTCAAATAACAATTAAGGCACATAATTCAAATAGCATGTAACAATTAATGCAGGAATTCAAGAATTAATATTTGACAAAGAATAAGAGAGAAACAATTATTATAATAATTAATTTATGATTACAAACAATTTATGATTTTTCAAGTAAGCAGGCAAACAATTACTTTGACGACGTATAGACACTCGTCACCTCGCTTATACGTCATTCATATGCAATTCACATAACAAATAATTTAAGTGTTCTATTCCCTCAAGTCAAGGTTAACCACGACACTTACCTCCTTTGCAAATTTCAATCAATTATTCAACCACAACTTTTTCTTTTAAATTTGCCTCTGAAAGTTTCAAATCTATTCACAAACAATTCAATATATTCAATACTAATCATAGGAATTAATTCCATATGAATTTACAAATTTTCCGAATAAAAATCTAAAATTCATTAAAATATTCGGCAGTGGGACCCACGTCTCAAATCCTGAAAAACTAACAAAATCCGAACACCCGTTTCGATACGAGTTCAACCATACCAAATTTGTTCAATTCCGATATCAAATGGACCTTCAAATCTTAATTTTTCATTTTTGGAAAGTTTTATAAAAATTTCAATTTCTTCCATCTAAATCCAAGATAAATGATGAATATCGACATGGATTTGTGAAATACAATCACTATATAATAAAGAACACTTACCCAGTTCAAAGTCGTAAAAATCCCCCTTGAAATCGCCCAAATCCGAGACTTAAAACTCAAAAATGAGTAAAAATGGCTAAGACCCGATACTATGTATTCTGCCTAGCATTTTCGCATTTACGGGCTATATTTTCGCACCTGCAGTCTCGCATTTGCGAGACAAAGCTTGCATTTGCGAAGTAGGGCTGCCAGGCGAGATTCCGCACCTGCGGACAAAATGTCGCACCTGCGACGTCCGCTTCTGCGCAAAAGGGCCGTACCTGCGAAGACCGCATCTGCGATGGAAGTCTCGCTTCTGGGAGCTCGCACCTGCGGTCAAAATTACACCAGAACTCAAAATTTCAGATTTTGCTTAAGTCCAATTCTTGTTCCGATTTCGATCTGTTTCACTCTCGGGGTACTCGGGACCTCGCTCGAATATACCAACAAGTCCCGTAACATAATACGAACTAACTCGAGGTCTAAAATCACGTCAAACAACACTGAAATTATAATTCATCCCCCCCTCCCGATTCGAACTTTGAGTTTTAAACTTTCAATTTCCAAATCTCGTGCCAAAATATATTAAATAAATCCGGAATGACTTCAACTTTGGCACACAAGTCATAAATGATATAACAGAGCTGTTCAAATTTCCAGAATCGGATTCCGGCTCCGATATCAAAAAGTCAACCCCGTGGCAAACTTGGCATATTTAGCCTTTAAATTGCTAGTTCCGTTAAATGGTCATAACTTGAGCTAGGGACCTCCAAATTAAATTTCGGGCATACGCCCAAGTCCCAAATCACGATACGGAGTTACCATAAAAGACAAAACATCGATCTCGGTCCGTTTGCTAAAAATATTGACTAAGGTCAACTCACTTGAATTTTAAAGCTCTATTTCTCATTTTAATCCATTTTTCACATAAAAACTTTCCGAAAAATTGTACGGACTGTGCAAGTAAGTCGATGAATGATAAATGGTACTTTTTGAGGTCTTAGAATACAAAATTATTTATTAAATTTAAAGATGATATTTTGGGTCATCACATTCTCCACCTCTAAAACAAACGTTCGTCCTCGAACGAAGTTAGAAAAAGTACCTGAGCTGGAGAAAAGGTGTGGATATTTACTCCGCATATCTGACTCGGACTCCCAGGTAGATGCCTCTACCGGCTGACCTCTCCATTGCAGCCGAACTGAAGGATAACTCTTTGACCTCAACTGTCGGACCTGCCGGGCTAGAATAGCCACCGGCTCCTCCTCGTAAGTCAAATCTTTGTCCAATTGGACTGAGTTGAAATCTAACACATGGGATGGATCACCATGATATTTTTGGAGCATAGACACATGGAACATCGGATGAACCGCTGATAAACTAGGTGGTAATACAAGCCTGTAGGCTACTTCACCCGCCCTTTCAAGAATTTCAAAGGGTCTGATAAACCTAGGGCTCAACTTGCCCTTCTTTTCGAACCTCATTACACCTTTCATAAGTGAAACCCGGAGCAATATTCGTTCTTCAACCATGAATCCAATATCACGAACTTTACGGTCGGCATAACTCTTTTTCCTAGACTGAGTTGTGCGAAGTCGATCCTGAATAATCTTGACCTTATCCAAGGTATCCTGTACCAAATCGGTACCCAACAACTGAGCCTCTCCCGGTTCAAACCAACCAATTGGCGATCGGCATTGCCTTCCGTATAATGCCTCATATGGAGCCATCTGAATGCTCGACTGGTAGCTATTATTATAAGCAAACTCCACAAGTGTCAAGAAATGATCCTTAGAACCTCCAAAGTCTATAACACAAGTGCGGAGCATATCTTCCAATATCTGAATAGTGCGCTCTGACTATCCGTCTGTCTGTGGATGAAATGATGTACTCAACTCCACCCGTATGCCTAACTCACGTTGTACAGCCCTCCAAAAATGTGAGGTAAACTGCGTACCTCGATCTGAAATAATAGACACGGGCACACCGTGAAGGCGGACAATCTCACGAATGTAAATTTCAGCTAACCTCTCTGAAGAATAGGCAACTGCCACTGGAATGAAATGTGCTGACTTGGTCAACCTGTCCACAATGACCCAATCTTCGTCAAATGTTCTCTGAGTCAGTGGGAGCCCAACAACAAAATCCATAGTGATACGCTCCCAATTCCACTCAGGAATTTCTAATTTCTGAAGCAAACCACCAAGTCTCTGATGCTCGTACTTAACTTGCTGACAATTCAGACACCGAGCTACATGTGCAACTATATCCTTTTTCATTCTCCTCCACCAATATTGTTGCCGCAAATCTTGATACATTTTAGTGGTACCTAGATGAGTAGCATACCTGGAACTGTGTGCTTCTTCAAGAATTAATTCACGAAGCCCATCCACATTAGGCACACAAATACGACCCTGCATTCGCTGAACCCCATCTTCCCACATAGCAACCTGTTTGGCATCACCGTGCCGCACCGTGTCCTTAAGGACAAGTAAGTGAGGATCATCATACTGCCTCTCTCTGATGCGCTCATATAAAGAAGACCGAGCGACTGTACAAGCTAGAACCCGACTGGGTTCTGAAACATCTAACCTCACGAACTGATTAGCCAAAGTCTGAACATCTGCAGCTAATAGCCTCTCACATACCGGAATATACGCAAGACTGCTCATACTCACAGCCTTTCTACTCAAAGCATCGGCCACCACATTGGCCTTTCCGGGATAATACAAAATGGTGATATCATAGTCTTTTAACAACTCCAACCATCTTCTCTGCCTCAAATTAAGATCTTTTTGTTTGAAAAGATACTGAAGGCTATGATGATCAGTAAATACCTCACACGAGACACCGTAGAGGTAATGCCTCCAAATCTTCAGCGCATGAACAATGGCTGCCAATTCTAGGTCATGAACAGGATAATTCTTCTCTTGAACTTTTAACTGACATGACGCATATGCAATTACCTTGCCATCTTGCATTAATACTGCACCAAGCCCAATGTGAGATGCGTCACAATATACCGTATACAAACCTGTACCTGTGGGTAATACCAATACTGGCGCCGTAGTCAAAGCGGTCTTGAGCTTCTGAAAGCTCGACTCACACTCGTCTGACCATCTGAATGGAACACCCTTCTGGGTTAGCCTGGTCAATGTGCTTGATATAGATGAAAACCCTTCCACTAACCGACGATAATAACCTGCCAAACCCAGGAAACTCCGGATCTCTGTAACCAAAATAGGTCTAGGCTAATTCTGAACAGCCTCAATCTTCTTAGGATCTAACTTTATGCCTTCTGCCGATACAACATGTCCCAAAAGGGCAACTGAGTCTAACCAAAACTCACATTTTGAAAATTTGGCATATAACTGATTATTCTTCAAGGTGTGAAGCACACTTCGAAGATGCTGCTCATGCTCCTCTCGACTGTTGGAGTAAATCAAGATATCATCAATGAATACAACCACAAAAGAATCAAAATAAGGCTTGAACACCCGATTCATCAAATCCATAAATGTTCTGGAGCATTTGTCAACCCAAATGACATCACTAGGAACTCGTAATGCCCATACCGAGTCCGAAAAGCTGTCTTAGGGACATCAGATGCCCTAATCTTCAACTGATGGTAACCAGATCTCAAATCAATCTTCGAAAATACCTTGTCACCCTGCAACTGATCAAATAAGTCATCAATGCTTGGCAGCGGATATTTGTTTTTGATAGTGGCCTTGTTCAACTGCCGATAGTCTATACATATCCGCATCGAGCAATTTTTGCACCCCAGGGCGAGACACTGGGTCTAATGAATCCCGGATCAAGCAAGGCTTATAACTGCTCTTTCAATTCCTTCAGCTCTGGCGGGGCCATACGGTATGGTGGAATAGAAATGGGCTGAGTGGCCGGAGCCAAATCAATACAGAAGTCAATATCTCTATCGGGTGGCATCCCCGACAGATCTGCAGGAAATACTTTCGAAAATTCACGAACAACTGGTACTGAGTTCATAGAAGGGACATCCGCACTGGGATCACGAATATAAGCCAAATAGGCTAGACACCCTTTCTCTACCATATGCCGAGCTTTCATATAAGAAATAACCATGCTGGAAGAATGGTCGGGAGTTCCTTTCCACTCTAACCGAGGTAACCCCGGCATAGCTAGGGTCACTGTCTTGGCATGACAGTCCAATATAGCATGATAAGGAGACAGCCAATCCATACCCAACATGACATCGAAATCTATCATATCAAGAAGTAGAAGATCCACACTAGTTTCAAGATTACCAATAGTAACGACACACGAACAGTAGACATGATCTACTACAACAGAGTATCCCACCGGTGTCGATACACACACAGAAGCACTCAAAGAATCACAAGGCAGAACCAAATATGAAGCAAAATAGGAGGACACATAGGAATAAGTAGATCCTGGATCAAATAGAACCGAAGCATCTCTATGGAAAACTGGAATAATACCTGTGATCACAGCATCAGATGACTCGGCCTCAGGCCTAGCTGGAAAGGTATAAAATCGGGGCTGGGCCCCACCACTCTGAACTGCATCTCTGGGACGGCCTCTAACTGGCTGGCCTTCACCTCTAACGGTCTGACCTCCACCTCTAATGGCCGGACCTCCATCTCTAACTGCCTGACCCCTACCTCTAGCTGGCTGGGCATGCGGTGAAGCAACTGGTGCCGGTATGATGGCACGAGAATCTTGCCGAGATCTGTTACTCGCCAATCTAGGGCAATACCTCCTGATGTGACCAATGTTTTCACACTCATAACACATATCCTGATGCCGTGGCTGCTGAAGCTGAAGCTGACCCAGATGGGCCGGATAACCACTGTAGTAACTCTGGAGTGGTGGTGCACTGATAGGAGCTGAATGTGCACTGAATACTGGCTGCCCAAAGTAAGGCATAATAGGACCGTGACTCCTTGAAGCACCGGGAGCTACATGAAATGCTGAATGAAACGGTCTGGGAGGATGAACCCTACCAAAATTACCCTTGCCTCCAGACGAGGCACCACTGTAACCACCGAACTGACGATGCCTCTTATCGGACCTCTGCCCTCTTTCCTGTGCAAGAACCATCTCGATCCTCCATGCGACATTAGCAGCCGCCTGAAAAGAAATCTCACTTCCGGTCTCCTTGGCCATCTAAAGTCTGATAGGGTGAGTGAGTCCCATAATGAACCTCCTCACTCTCTCTCCCTCCATAGGTAGTAAAAGGAGAGCATGGCAGGCCAAATCTACAAAACGGGACTCATACTAAGTAACAGTCATACTGCCCTATTGTAGACGCTCGAATTGCTTGCGAAATTCCTCTCTCAGTGTGATAGGGAGGAACTTCTCCAGAAATAGCTGAGAGAAATGCTCCCAGGTAAGTGCAGGCGATCCGACTGGTCGGGTCAATATGTAATCTCTCCACCACCTCTTGGCGGAACCCGTTATCTAGAATACAGCAAAATTAACTCCATTGATCTCAACTATACCCATGATTCGCAGCACCTCAAGGCTGCATTCAAGATAATCCTATGGGTCCTCAGAAGGTGTACCACTGAATTGAACTGGAAAGAGCTTAGTGAACTTATCCAATTTCAATAAGGCCTAAAAAGACATGGCAGGCTTATCACCGGTATGTGCCGCAACAACTGGCTGAACTACCCCAACTGGCGGGGCTGCTGGAGCCTGATTCTGGGGAGCCATCTGTTCCGAGGCGGGAGTAGTGGGAGTTTGTGCTCCTCCCCCAGCCTGTGAGATGGCTGGTGCCACTGGAAATGTACCATTCTGGGCCACACCCTCCATAAGACTCACCAATCGGACTAGAGCGTCCTGAAGCACTGGAGTAGCTATGAATCCTTCCGGGACCTGAACTGGTCCAACTGGTACATTCTGAACTAGGACCTCCTCCTAAAGGTCTATCTGAGGTTCTTCAACAGGTGCAACTGCTCGAGCTCTGTACTGAGCTCTACCTCGGCTTCTAGCACGACCTCGGCCTCGACCTCTACCCTTGGCCATAGTTGCCACTGGGGGTTTTGGTCCCTGTCCATCGATAGAGGTATTACGCTTTCTCACCATCTGCGAGAGAATAAGAGTAGAATGGTTCAATCATCGATGATAGAATAAAATCGCATGACAGAATAAGAAAGAAGTGATATTGTTCCTAAACTTCATAGCCTCTGAAAGATAAGTACAGACGTCTCCGTACCGATCGTTCAGACTCTACTAAGCTTGCTAGTGACTCATGAGACCTATGTAACCTAGTGCTCTGATACCATTTGTCACGACCTGAAATTCCCACTTTCGGACCGTGATGGCGCCTAACATTTCACTTGCTAGGCAAGCCAACATTAGAATAATATTAACTAATTTTTAAACAATTTTTAAATTATTAATAATCCAAGAACAAATGCGGAATCAAGTTTAAAATATAGTGAATAATTCATAAAAACAACGGTGTCTAAATACCATCCCAGAATTGGTGTCACAAGTGTACGAGCTTCTAGAATAAATACAAATAAGGTCTGAATAAAATAAAGTTGTCTGAAAATAATCACACAGCTAAAGTAAAATAGACGGGGACTCCAGAACTGCGGACGCCATGCAGCTATACCTCAAGTCTCCTCTGGTAGCTGAAATTCGAGCAAGTCTACGGTACGCCGCTGGAACCAACTCCAAAATCTGCACAAGAACTGCAGAGTGTAGTATCAGTACAACCGACCCCATGTACTGGTAAGTGTTGAGCCTAACCTCGACGAAGTAGTGACGAGGCTAAGGCGGGTCACTTACATTACATGTACGCAATATTAGTAATAGCAACAATAATAGAAATAAATCAGGTAACTCATTTATAATAATTGAAACCAACACATCATTCATAACCAATTATCACTTCCATCAATTCTGTTGCAGCGTGCAACCCGCTCTCACAATATATTCACATTCAATTTTGTTGCAGCGTGCAACCCGCTCTCACAATATATTTATTTTTAATCAAGTCTGTTGCGGCGTTCAACCCGATCCTCCAATATGGACTCTTATATATATATATATATATATATATATATATGTATGTATGTCGACTTTTAAATAAGTCAGTTGCGGCGTGCAACCCGATCCTCCAATATGGACTTTTAATAATTCTGTTGCGGCGTGCAACCCGATCCTCCAATATAGACTTTTAATAAGTCTGTTGCGGCGTGCAACCCAATCCTCTAATATATTCATTATAATCAATCATGTTGCGGCATGCAACCCGCTCCTCCAACATATTCATTTACCAATTCTTATAGAAGAAATTTTTCCAATAAATATAAAATTATAAGACAACAAGCATACAATAATTATGGTTTAATTATGAAGCAAACAATGACAAATAGCAAATCATTATGTAAATCAGGGAGCAAATAGGCAGTTTAATATTTAATATGCTAAATGTCAAATAACAATTAAGGCACATAATTCAAATAGCATGTAACAATTAATGCAGAAATTCAAGAATTAATATTTTACAAAGAATTAGAGAGAAATAATTATTATAATAATTAATTTATGATTACAAACAATTTATGATTTTTCAAGTAAGCAGGCAAATAATTAATTTGACGACGTATAGACACTCGTCACCTCGCCTATACGTCATTCACATGCAATTTACATAACAAATTATTTAAGTGTTCTATTCCCTCAAGTCAAGGTTAACCACGACACTTACCTCGCTTTGTAAATTCCAATCAATTATTCAACCACAGCTTTTCCTTTTAAATTTGCCTCTGAAAGTTTCAAATCTATTCACAAACAATTCAATATATTCAATACTAATCATAGGAATTAATTCCATATGAATATACAAATTTTTCGGATAAAAATCCGAAATTCATTAAAATATTCGGCAGTGGGACCCACGTCTCAAATTCCGAAAAAACTCGCAAAATCCGAACACCCATTCCGATACGAGTTCAACCATACCAAATTTGTCCAATTCCGATATCAAATGGACCTTCAAATCTTAATCTTTCTTTTTTGGAAAGTTTTACAAAAATTCCAATTTCTTCCATCTAAATCCGAGATAAATGATGAATATAGACATGGATTTGTAAAATACAATCACTATATGATAAAGAACACTTACCCAGTTCAAAGTCGTGAAAATCCCCCTTGAAATCGCCCAAATCCGAGACTTAAAACTCAAAAATGAATAAAAATGGCTAAGACCCGATTTTATGTATTCTGCCCAGCATTTTCGCATTTGAGGGCTATATTTTCACACCTGCGGTTTTGCATTTGCGAAGTAGGGCTGCCAGGCGAGGTTCCGCACCTGCGACGTCCGCTTCTGCGCAAAAGGGCCGCACATGCGAAGACCGTATCTGCGATGGAAGTTTCGCTTCTGCGAGCTCGCACCTGCGATTACACCAGAACTCAAAATTTCAGATTTTGCTAAAGTCCAATTCTTGTTCCGATTTCGATCCGTTTTACTCTCGGGGTACTCGGGACCCCGCTCGAATATACCAACAAGTCCCGTAACATAATACGAACTGACTCGAGGTCTAAAATCACGTCAAACAACACCGAAATTATAATTCACCCCCCGATTCGATCTTTGAGTTTTAAACTTTTAATTTACAAATCTCGTGCCAAAATATATTAAATGAATCCGGAATGATTTCAAATTGGGCACACAAGTCATAAATGACATAACGGAGCTGTTCAAATTTCCAGAATCAGATTCCGGTTCTGATATCAAAAAGTCAACCCCGTGGTCAAACTTGAAATATTTAGCCTTTAAATTGCTAGTTCCGTTAAATGGTCATAACTTGAGTTAGGGACCTCCAAATTAAATTCCGGACATACACCCAAGTCCGAAATCACGATACGGAGTTACCGAAAAAGAAAAAATACTGATCCGTGTCCGTTTGCTAAAAACGTTGACTAAGGTCAACTCACTTGAATTTTAAAGCTCTATTTCCCATTTTAATCCATTTTTCACATAAAAACTTTCCGAAATATTGTACGGACTGTGCACGCAAGTCGATGAATGATAAATGGTATTTTTTGAGATCTTAGAACACAAAATTACTTATTAAATTTAAAGAAGCCATTTTGGGTCATCACACTATTTTTTGTAATATAATAGAAGATATATATTTTATTACTCTTGAAATACTGTTTTTATTTTAATTTTATTCCAATGTTCTCAATAATATTGTTTGAATTTTAATGAATAAAAGCTCTATTAAATTAAAGAGACTTGTATAGTCATTGAATAACTTTTTGGTTCTATATTTTGTTTTATTATACTTATCCAATATTTAGTATTTTTACATTGGTAATAGAAATTTTTATTAGTATATTACTTTATTTAATATTTTTATCTACTATACTTTCTTTTTGTAATATAATAGAAGATATATATTTTAGTACTCTTTAAATATTTTTTATTTTAAATTTTATCCTATTGTTCTAAATAATATTATCTGAACTTTAATGAATAAAATCTCTATTAAATTAAAGAGACTTATATAGTCATCGAATAACTTTTTTGTTTTGTATTTTTCTTTATTATATTATCCATATTTAGTATTATTTCATTGTTAATAGAAACTTTTATTAGCATATTACTTTATTTAAATTTTTGTATGCTACTTTCTTTAAATAATATAATAGAAGATATATATATTTATATTTTATATTTTATTCTATTATTATCAATAATATTTTCTGAATAAATAAACTTTGTAGTTTTAAAAAGAAAAACAAAAATTATTAAGGAAAACAAAGAAATTTTGAATTGGCATTAATTTTTGTAATTTTAGCTTTTTATTTTAAAATAATTTAAAAACTCCAACTTGAAACTACCCTCCAATTTGAATGGACAGTTATTTTTATTAATTTTTGTTTTTTATTATAAAATATTTTATTTTATTATTTTATAAATTTTTAAATACAAAAATAATAATCAATAACTAATTATTAACTACTTGTGCCATGTGCCTTTTTTCTAGGCTACCACTTGGCTTAAGGAGAGGATGACCCAAAGGGTCATCTTGTGAATTAAGACTCTATTCCGGGCCCGTTAGCCTTAAAAACCATATTTTTACTTACCTCAATTTGCGTGCACAGTCCGGGCATAAATCCGAAAAGCCTTTATGTGGAAATTTATGAAGCAATAATTTTTGGAATTTAAAATAGATTTTTAGTTGACTTTGGTCAACGTTTTGAGTAAACGAACTCGGATCCGTCTTACGACGTTCACGGAAGGTCCCTAGCTCGAGAAATGAATTTTTGATGAAAATTGTAAGACTGAAATTCTATGGATTTAAAGAAATTGATTAATGTTTGATCTCGTTGGTAGCGGGCCCTTATTTTGATTTCGGAGCTCGGTACAAATTTAATATAATATATAACTCATATCTGTGAAATTTGGTAGAAATCAGAGTTGATTTGACGTGATTCGGACGTCCGGTTGAGAAGATAGTAGTTTTGAAATGTTCTTGAGGAATTCATGAGTTTTGGTGCTAAATCCATAGTTTTAGGTGTTATTTTTATGACTTGATCTCACGAGCAAATTCGTATGATATTTTTAGACTTGCGTGCATGTTTGGTTTGGAGCCCCGAGGGCTCGGGTGAGTTTCGGATAAGCCACAGGATGTTTTGAACTTAGAAAATTTTGCTGGTATAACTGAACCTGTTGCAGGCCTCTGATCTCGCAATTGCGAGATCAGGCATCGCAAATGCGAACCAAGCAGGTATGGCAATTGCGAGGTTTTTATCGCAATTGCGAAGAAAGCCTAGGCCAGCAATTCTCGCAATGCGAGTTTATCTTCGCAATTGTGAAGGGCCAATTGTCGCAAATGCGACATAATCTTCGCATTTGCGAAGGCAGAGAAAATGTGAAGGTTCTCGCAATTGCGATGAACCCTTCGCAATTGCGAAGCTCAGGTCGCAAATGCGACATCTGCAGCTGATAACTTTGGACTTAGACGGGATTTTTCATTCATTCTTCAATTTTTCGAACCCTAAACCTAAAGAGGCGATTTTTGGGTGATTTTCACGGGAAAATATTGGGGTAAGTGTTCCTTATCCTATATTGATTATATTTCATGATTTCATACTCATTTATATCATGAATCCGTGAATTTATGGAAGAAAAATCAGATTTTTATAAATTCTTCCAAAAATAAAAATTTAAGATTTGTAGGTCCATTTGATATCGGAATTGGATAATTTTTATATGGTTGGACTCGTTACGGAATGGGTGTTCGAATTTCGTAAGTTTTTCCGAGATTTGAGACGTGGGTCCCACTGCCGAATATTTTAATAAATTTCGGATTTTATCCGGAAAATTAGTAAATTCATATGGAATTAATTCTTATGATTCGTATTGAGTATATTGAATTGTTTGTGAATAGATTTGAAGTTTTTGGAGACAAATTTAAAAGGAAAAGTTGTGGTTGAGTAATTGATTGGAATTTGCAAAGAGAGGTAAGTGTCGTGGTTAACCTTGACTTGAGGGAATAGAACCCTTAAATTAATTGTTATGTGAATTGCATGTGAACGACGTATAGGCGAGGTGACGAGTGTCTATACGTCGTTAAATTAATTATTTGTCTGCTTAGTTAAAAAATCATAAATTATTTTAAATCATGAATTAATTATTATAATAATTGTTTCTCTCCTATTCTTTGTCAAATATTAATTCTTGAATTCTTGCATTAATTGTTACATGCTATTTGAATTATGTGCATTAATTGTTATTTGACATTTAGTATATTAAATATTAAACTACATATTTTCTCTCTGATTTCTACAATAATTTGCTATTTGCCTTTGTTTGTTTTGTAAAATAAGGCACATATATTTTGTGTGGTTATAAATCATTACATAAAGGTAAATTGTTTCCAAATAAGGAAAGAGGTCATTCTTTTTCGCACGGACTAAAAAGAAAATAGGTTCACATAAATTTAAACGGAGGGAGTATTAAACTGCATATTTTCTCTCTGATTTTCATAATAATTTGCTATTTGCCTTGTTTGTTTCATAATTAAATTATAATTATTGTATGCTTGTTGTCTTATAATTTTATATTAATTATTATATTTATTGGAGAAATTTCTTCTATAAGAATTGATTGAAATGGATATATTGGAGGATCGGGTTGCATGCCGCAACATACTTATTAAAAGTTAATGTTGGAGGATCGGGTTGCACGCCGCAACAGACTTATTAAAAAGTTAATATTGGAAGATCGGGTTGCACGCCGCAACAGACTTATTAAAAGTCAATATTTGGGGATCGGATTGTACGCCGCAACAGACTTATTTAAAAGTCGACATATATATATATATATTGGAGGATCGGGTTGCACGCCGCAACAAACTTATTTAAAAGTCGACATACATATATAAATATTGGGGGATCGGGTTGCACACCGCAACAGACTTGATTAAAATGAATATATTGGAGGAGCGGGTTGCACGCCGCAATAGAACTGAATGTGAATATATTGTGAGAGCGGGTTGCACGCTGCAACAGAATTGAATGTGAATATATTGTGAGAGCGGGTTGCACGCTGCAACAGAATTGATGGAAATGATAATTGGTTATGACTGCTGAGTTGGCTTCAATTATTATAAATGAGTTACCTGATTTATTTCTATTATTGTTGTTGTTACTAATATTGCGTACAGGTAATGTAAGTGACCCGCCTTAGCCTCGTCACTACTTCATCGAGGTTAGGCTCAGCACTTACCAGTACATGGGGTCGGTTATACTGATACTACACTCTGCACTTCTTGTGCAGATTTTGGAGTTGGTCTCAGCGACGTACCATAGACTTGCTCGGATTTCAGCTACTCAGAGGAGACTTGAGGTATAATTGCATGGCGTTCGTAGTTCTGAAGTCCCCGTCTACTTTACTTTAGCTGTGTGTTTGTTTCCAGATAGCTTTATTTTATTCAGACCTTTATTTGTATTTATTCTAGAAGCTCGTGCACTTGTGACACCAATTCTGGGATGGTATTTAGACACCGTCGTTTTTATGGATTAATCACTATATTTCATACCTTACTTTCGCGTTTATTTCTTTGTTATTAATAAATCTAATGATTGTTTAAAAATTGATTAATATCATTCTAACGTTGGCTTGCCTAGCAAGTGAAATGTTAGGCGCCATCACGATCCGAAAGTGGAAATTTCGGGTCGTGACAATTTTTTATCTCCTTTTTATTAATTACTACTTTTATGGAGTATTATGCTAAAAAATATTTTCTAACAATATAATTAGTAGTAGACCATGATCCAGCAGCACAACAGGAACGGCCAAGAAAAAGAGATAAGAAACTCTAGGCCATTGGCCATTTTTTCTTTTTTAAAAAAATGAAAAAGGAAAATTTTTGCTTAGCGGGGCGGGACGGGTTGATAAAAGAAAATTTTGCTATACGGAACGGGGCGGGTTGAAGTCTTTGCGGGTTAAGGCTAAACCCGCCCCGCTCCATTGCCATCTCTAAGTCTAGAGAGTAAGTGGCTGATGGCTGCAGTTTTCGGTATTATCTTCCTTTGGAGGCATGATATGGAAGCACTATGGGCTACTTCAGGTGGAATTATCAATACTTGTCTCTCAATTGTACTGAAGAGGATACTTAACCATGAACGCCCTGTTTCAACATTAAGATCAGACCCTGGAATGCCTTCTTCACATGCCCAGTAGATCTTTTACACGCTCACATTCTGTATACTCTTAAGTAAGCTTCTCAAAGTAATTGATCAAATACAAAAATTTACTTGGTTTTAGATGATTCTACATGATCCATAAATACTAATTGTCTACATACGATGTGACTTAAACGATATTAATTTAATTTAAGAAAACAAAATAGCCCTATCATCTCTTCAGATAAACTATAAAACTAACATTAAGGATGATGTTTGTTATATTGTTATCAGGGGCGGAAGGGGTTCATCGGACCCCATTCGCTGAAAAATTACACTGTATATATAAAGCAAAATCTATTTTTTACCTCTATATATTAAGTTTTGAATTTCCTCGACATAGCCCAAAAGTGTAGCTTAGTGGTCAAGGGGGTTCAAAACCTTTGTAAGGTCATAAGTTCAATTCTCACTAACTATAAATTTTTTAAGTTTTTTCTTTTTGAACCCCCTTCACGGATATCCTGCCTCCGCCACTGATTGTTATTTAGTTATGTATACTTTTCCTTCTTTGAGCAGCTGCTATTGCATACTCTTTACCATAAATGGATAAGATTCTACATTATCAGTTTGCAAACGAGGAGAAATACCTTTCTCAGCAAATCAAGGAATTTTTACCTTTTATATAATTGTACTTAAAGTAAGACTTCTCTATTATATAAAGGGGGGTCTGATAATTCATTTAACACATTGTAACACGCATTCTAAAGCAATGCATCATTATTCTCTTTAAGCTCTTATTCTTCTGTGTCTTGATATCGATCGAAGTACATTCTGCTCGAGGGTGGCAAACCTTCCAAGGCTGAAGTTACCCAATTCGTGTGGTTTGCATTTACTTTACCATCATTTATTTCAATCGCAATCTAATTTATTATTTTGTGTTAAGTTAATCAATGTATCCTTAAAACCACTTACAAATTCAATTGTTATCCGATTTTGAGGGTAAACAGCTTGGCACCCACCGTGGACTAAGGATAATAGTGGTTATTTGATACAAATCTCCATAACACATACTACTTTACACTTGTTCTTTGAAGTGCCTCTAATTGCAGGTTAAAACTCAAAATGTCGAACTCTCAATCAACACCCCTACATGTTGACAATGAGTCTGGTCATCACGGTGAAAATAACAACATAGCGCCCGGTGACGAGGTACCGCTCGTTGACCCCATAGGAATTCTAGTCGCGGACCTGATTGACGCTAATTCACATGTGGCTATCAACACAAACCTACCTACCGACCCCGAGAATATCGTTCGTGCTGGAGCCCGATCGGCACCTCAAAATACACAAAAAATTGGAGGAGACGGGATCAACTTACGGATGATTTTCGAAATGTTGCAGGCTCAACAGGCGGCGATGGCTCAATTATAGAACCAAAGTTGTGCACCGAGCATAGTTGAACCCGATCCATCCCGGGAAGTCACCCTCAGGGATAAACCAGTCGTAGAAAGGTCAAATGAAAATGAATCAGGGGCTAACCTCGAGATCATAAATAGGCTCGAAGAACTGACAAAACGGGTAGAACCAGGGGAGAAGAAAATCGAATCTAATGACAAAAAGGTGAAAACCTACAATTCCAGGGTAGACCAAATCCCAGGAGCACCGCCGATATTTAAAGGCCTAGATTCCAAGAAGTTCGTGCAAAAATCTTTTCCTCCGAGCACGGCTCCAAAGCCGATCCCTAAGAAACTCCACATGTCCAAGATTGCTAAGTATAACAGAACGACTGACCCAAGTGAGCATGTAGCCTCTTACACATGTGCCATCAACGGGAATAACTTGGAGGATGATGAGATCGAGTATGTCCTGTTGAAGAAGTTCGAAGAGACCCTGTCAAAAGAAGCTATGATATGGTATCACAACATACCTCCTAATAGG
Source organism: Nicotiana tabacum (assembly GCF_000715075.1). NCBI lineage: Eukaryota > Viridiplantae > Streptophyta > Magnoliopsida > Solanales > Solanaceae > Nicotiana > Nicotiana tabacum. Next base: position 148,432,472 of record NC_134096.1, on the reverse strand, counting down.
ATGTTCGAGGCCAGAGAAGAACGAATGCAAAGGTACATGGATAAGTTGCAGGTAACATTACATCGATTCAAAGAATGGACTTTGCAACACGTACCTCTAAATCAAAACAGTGAGGCCGATGCCTTTGCTAACTTAGGATCATCAGTCGAGGACGACGAGTTTAACTCGAGGGCAGTCATATAACTTGTGAGATCTGTAGTGGAAGAAGGCCATGCCGATATTAACTCAACAAGCCTAACTTAGGACAGGAGAAATAAATATATAGAATATCTGAAGACCGAAAAACTGCCCTCGGATCCGAAAGAATCGAGGGCCCTGCGTATGAAGGCAAAACCGGTTACTTTGTCCGAAGACGGAACCTTGTTCAGAAGAAAATTCGATGGCCCGCTTGCAATATGTCTAGGACCAGGAGACACCAAGTACGTTCTGAGGGAAATCCACAAAGGCACCTGTGGAAATCATTCAGGCGCCAAATTATTGGTTCGAAAAAGTAACCAGAGCCGACTACTACTGGATCGATATGGAAAAAGACGCGAAGGAGTTTGTATGAAAATGTGATGAATGTCAAAGACATGCTCCGATGATTCATCAACTCGGGTAGCCGTTGCATTTAGTTTTGTCACCATGGCCGTTCATGAAGTGGGGAATAGATAGCACCCGGTAAGGCTCAATTTATATTATTTATGACTGACTATTTTTCTAAGTGGGTGGAAACCCATGCATACGAAAAGGTCAGGAAGAAAGAAGACATCGATTTCATTTGGGACCACATCATATGCTAGTTTGGGATACCGGCCGAGATCATATGTGACAACGGGAAATAATTCATCGGTAGCAAAGTAAGAAAGTTTCTCGAAGATCATTAGATCAAAAGGATCATATCGACACCCTACCACCCTAGTGGGAACGGACAAGCAGAATCGACCAACAAAACCATACTCCAAAACCTTAAAAAGAGGTTGACCGACGCCAAAGAAAAATGGAAGGAAATCCTGCCCGAAGTTTTATGGGCATACCGTACGACATCGAAGTCCAGTACCGGGGCCACCCCGTTCTCACTGGTTTACGGTGCCGAAGCTCTGATACCGGTAGAAGTCGGAGAACCAAGTCTCAGGTTTCGATATGCAACCGAGGAATCAAACGACGAGGCTATGAATATGAGCCTAGATCTATTAGACAAAAGACGCGAAGAAGCCCTTGTTTGGTTGGCCGCCCAAAAATAGCGGATCGAGAGATATTACAATCGAATGGCCAACCTTCGACATTTCAATATCGGGGACTAAGTTTTAAGAAAGGTCACGCTAAATACCTGAAACCAGAAAGAAGGGAAGTTGGGACCAAACTGGGAAGACCCTTATCAATTATCGAGATCACCGATAAAGGATCGTACAAACTCGGAACAATGAACGGTGAGCAACTACCAAACAACTGGAACATATCTCACTTGAAGCAATACTATTGTTAAGGTACGACCTCATTCATTTCCTTTTATTTATTTACATTCTGAACTAACACTTGCAGGCAATCATCAAAGTACGATACAATCTTTAGGCCTGAAAGCACGCGTTGCACTCTTTTCCCCTTTAACTGGTTTTGTCCCAAATGGGTATTCCGGTAAGGTTTTTAATGAGGCAATAGTAAATTATGCTAATTTAGAATTGAAGGCCGGTTACGAACTGGTATCGAAGATCACGACAATAGTATTCGAGGCCTATTTACGGTCGGACCCAAACACTGGGGGATTTACCCTCGGATAACGATTAAAGAAACTTTATGATTGATGATCTCGGCATGATCGTTAGGATTTACTGTAAAGGCCAAGCGGTTAAATGAACTGTGCCCGCATAGACGCTCGAGCCCTGGCAAAAATCTTGTACACATATGTATCTATTACGCACAAGAATAAAAAAAAAATTACCTTGCGGATAAATATCTTGTCCTTTACAAATTTCTCTTCTTTCTTAAGGAATTTCCTACATACGATCCCCTAAAGGTATCGAGCCCAAGGGCCGCCTTATCCAGGTTCAAACGATCACTTCCAATTGGGGAATGCAGTCCAAAAACAAAATCGGACAGCTCGGACTATCGGAGCCCGGGGGCACAAGACCTATTAGGCAGCGCCCGAACCTTAAAGGCTACGACCATCTCCATTCGGGGACTGTTATCTTAGGCAAGCTTGGACAACTCGAGGTGACAAGCCCACTGGGCAACACCCGAACTAAGAAGTCTATGGCCATATTAAAACGGCTTGAAAAATTTTAAAGACGGTTCTAACTACCCTCGGCAAACTATAATCTAAAATTTATAAGTACTTTTGTCACGACCCGAAATTTCTACCTTCGGACCGTGATGGAGCCTAACATTTCACTTGCTAGGCAAGCCAACGTTAGAATAATATTAACTAATTTTTAAACAATCTTTAAATTATTAATAATCTAAGAACAAATGCGGAAGCAAGTTTGAAATATAGTGAATAATCCATAAAAACAACGGTGTCTAAATACCATCCCAGAATTGGTGTCACAAGTGCACGAGCTTCTACAATAAATACAAATAAGGTCTGAATAAAATTAAGCAGTTTGGAAATAAACACACAGCTAAAGTAAAATACACGGGGACTCCAGAACTACGGACGCCACGCAGTTATACCTCAAGTCTCCTCTAGTAGCTGAAATCCGAGCAAGTCTACGGTACGCCACTGGGACCAACTCCAAAATCTACACAAGAAGTGCAGAGTGTAGTATCAGTACAACCGACCCCATGTACTGGTAAGTGCTGAGCCTAACCTCGACGAAGTAGTAACGAGGCTAAGGCGGGTCACTTACATTACCTGTACGCAATATTAGTAATAGCAACAATAATAGAAATAAATCAGGTAACTCTTGTATAATAATTGAAGCCAACACGGCAGTCATAACCAATTATCACTTCCATCAATTTTGTTGCAGCGTGCAACCCGCTCTTACAATATATTCACATTCGATTCTGTTGCAGCGAGCAACCCACTCTCACATTATATTCATTTTAATCAAGTCTGTTGCGGCGTGCAACCCGATCCCCCAATATATATATATATATATATATATATATATATATATATATATATATATATATATATATATATATATATATATATATATATATATATATATGTATGTATGTATGTATGTATGTATGTATGTATGTATGTATGTCGACTTTTAAATAAGTCTGTTGCGGCGTGCAACCCGATCCTCCAATATGGACTTTTAATAAGTCTGTTACGGCGTGCAACCCGATCCTCCAATAGACTTTTAATAAGTATGTTGCGGCGTGCAACCCGATCCTTCAATATAGACTTTTAATAAGTCTGTTGCAGCATGCAACCCGATCCTCCAATATATTCATTATAATCAATCCTATTGCGGCGTGCAACCCGCTCCTCCAACATATTCATTTACCAATTCTTATAGAAGAAATTTTCTTAATAATTATAACAATTAATATAAAATTATAAGACAACAAGCATACAATAATTATGGTTTAAATAACAATTAAGGCACATAATTCAAATAGCATGTAACAATTAATATAGGAATTCAAGAATTAATATTTGACAAAGAATAAGAAAGAAACAATTATTATAATAATTAATTTATGAATAAAAATAATTTATGATTTTTCAAGTAAGCAGGCAAACAATAAATTTGAAGACGTATAGACACTCATCACCTCGCCTATACGTCGTTCACATGCAATTCACATAACAAATAATTTAAGTATTCTATTTCCTCAAGTCAAGGTTAACCGCGACACTTACCTCGCTTTGCAAATTCCAATCAATTATTCAACCACAACTTTTCCTTTTAAATTTGCCTCTGAAAGCTTCAAATCTATTCACAAACAATTCAATATATTCAATACTAATCATAGGAATTAATTCCATATGAATTTACAAATTTTTCGGATAAAAATCTGAAATTTATTAAAATATTCGGCAGTGGGACCCACGTCTCAAATCCCAAAAAAACTCGTGAAATCCGAATACCAGTTCTGATACAAGTTCAACCATACAAAATTTGTCCAATTCCGATATCTAATGGATCTTCAAATCTTAATTTTTTGTTTTTGGAAAGTTTTACAAAAATTCCAATTTCTTCCATCTAAATCCGAAATGAATGATGAATATAGACATGGATTTGTGAAATATAATCACTTTTGGTTAAATAACACTTACTCAACTCAAAGTCGTGAAAATCCCACTTGAAATCGCCCAAATTCGAGACTTAAAACTCAAAAATGAGTAAAAATGGCGACTTCCGAATTTATGGGTTCTGCCCAGTCATATTCGCATCTGCGGACAAAAGTTCCACATTTGCGGACTCGCATTTGCGAGACAAAACTCGCATTTACGATGCCAGGCTGCCAAGTGAAATTCCGCATCTGCGGACATTCCTGTCGCACCTGCGACATCCGCTTCTGCGCAAAAAGGCCGCACCTGCGAAGAACCTAGGCCAGCCCAATCCCGCATCTGCGATGGAAGGCTTGCTTCAGCAATCAAACATCCGTAGGTGAGATTACACCAGAACCCAAAATTTCATATTTTGCTTAAGTCCAATTCTTGTTCCGATTTCGATTCGTATCACACTCGGGGTACTCGGGACCCCGTCCGAATATACCAACAAGTCCCGTAACATAATACGGACTGACTCGAGGTCTAAAATCACGTCAAACAACACTGAAATTACAATTTACACCCCGATTCAAACTTTGAGTTTTAAACTTTCAATTTGCAAATCTTGTGCCAAAACATATTAAATGAACCCGAAATGACTTTAAATTTGGCACACAAGTCATAAATGACATAACAGAGCTGCTCAAATTTCTAGAATCGGATTCCGGCTCCGATATCAAAAAGTCAACCCCGTGGTCAAACTTGGAAATCTTTAGCCTTTAAATTGCTAGTTTCGTTAAATGGCCATAACTTGAGCTAGGGACCTCCAAATTAAATTTTGGGCATACGCCCAAGTCCCTAATCACGATACGGAGCTACAGGAACTGTCAAAACACTAATCCGGGTCCGTTTTCTCAAAATGTTGACCAAAGTCAACTCATTTGAGTTTTAAGGCTCTATTTCATATTTTAATCCATTTTTCACATGAAAACTTTCCGGAAAATTGTACGGACTACACACGTAAGTCGAGGAATGATAAATTATGCTTTTCGAGGTCTTAGAACACAGAATTACTTATTAAATTTAAAAATAATATTTTGGATCATCACATTCTCCACCTCTAAAACAAACGTTCGTCCTCGAACGGAGTTAGAAAAAGGTGTGGATATTTACTCCGCATGTCCGACTCGGACTCCCAGGTAGATGCCTCTCCATTGCACCCAAACTAAAGGATAACTCTTAGACCTCAACTGTCAGACCTGCCGGGCTAGAATAGCCACCGGCTCCTCCTCGTAAGTCAAATCTTTGTCCAATTGGACTAAGCTGAAATCTAAACACATGGGATGGATCACCATGATATTTCCGGAGCATAGACACACGGAACACCGGATGAACCGCTGATAAAATAGGTGGTAATGCAAGCCTGTAGGCTACTTCACCCACCCGTTCAAGAATTTCAAAGGGTCCGATATACCTAGGGCTCAACTTGCCCTTCTTTCCGAACCTCATTACACCTTTCATAGGTGAAACCCGGAGCAATATTCGTTCTCCAACCATGAATGCAATATCCTGAAATTTACGGTCGGCATAACTATTTTTCCTAGAGTGAGCTGTGCGAAGTCGATCCTGAATAATCTTGACCTTATCCAAGGCATCCTGTACCAAATCGGTACCCAACAACCGAGCCTCTCCCGGTTTAAACCAACCAACTGGCGATCGGCATCGCCTTCCGTATAATGCCTCATATGGAGCCATCTGAATGCTCGTCTAGTAGCTATTATTATAAGCAAACTCCACAAGTGGCAAGAAATGATCCCAAGAACCTCCAAAGTCTATAACACAAGCGCGGAGCATATCTTCCAATATCTGAATAGTGCGCTCTGACTGTCCGTCTGTCTGTGGATGAAATGCTGTACTCAACTCCACCCGCGTGCCTAACTCACGCTGTACAGCCCTCCAAAAATGTGAGGTAAACTGCGTACCTCGATTTGAAATAATAGACACAGGCACATCGTGAAGACGGACAATCTCACGAATGTAAATTTCAGCTAACCTCTCTGAAGAATAGGTAACCCCCACTGGAATGAAATGTGCTAACTTGGTCAACCTGTCCACAATGACCCAAACTGCGTCAAATTTTCTCTGAGTCTGTGGGAGCCCAACAACAAAATCCATAGTAATACGCTCCCACTTCCACTCAGGAATTTCTAACTTCTGAAGCAAACCACCAGGTCTCTGATGCTCGTACTTAACTTGCTGATAATTCAGACACCGAGCTACATGTGCAACTATATCCTTTTTCATTCTCCTCCGCCAATAATGTTGCCGCAAATCTTGATACATTTTGGCGGTACCTGGATGAATAGAATACCTGGAACTGTGTGCCTCTTGAAGAATTAATTCACGAAGCCCATCCACATTAGGCACACAAATACGGCCCTGCATTTGCTGAACTCCATCTTCCCCTACCGTAACTTGCTTGGCATCACCGTGCCGCACCGTGTCCTTAAGGACAAGTAAATGAGGATCATCATACTGCCTCTCTCTGATGCGCTTATATAAAGAAGACCGAGCGACTGTGCAAGCTAGAACCCGACTGGGTTCTGAAATATCTAACCTCACGAACTGATTAGCCAAAGTCTGAACATCTGCAGCTAATGGCCTCTCACCAACCGGAATAGACGCAAGACTGCACATACTCACAACCTTTCTACTCAAAGCATCGGCCACCACATTGGCCTTTCCGGGGTGATACAAAATGGTGATATCATAGTCTTTCAACAACTCCAACCATCTCCTCTACCTCAAATTAAAATCTTTTTGTTTGAACAGATACTAAAGGCTACGATGATCAGTAAATACCTCACACGAGACACCGTAGAGGTAATGCCTCCAAATCTTCAGCGCATGAATAATGGCTGCCAATTCTAAATCATGAACAGGATAATTCTTCTCGTGAACTTTCAACTGCCGCGACGCATATGCAATTACCTTGCCATCTTGCATTAATACTGCACCAAGCCCAATGTAAGATGTGTCACAATATACCGTATACAATCCTAAACCTGTGGGTAATACCAACACTGGCGCCGTAGTCAAAGCGGTCTTGAGCTTCTGAAAGCTCAACTCACATTCGTCTGACTATCTGAATGGGACACCTTTCTGGGTCAATCTGGTCAATGGGCTTGCTATAGATGAAAACCCTTCCACGAACTAACGATAATAATATGCTAAACCCAGGAAACTCTGGATCTCTATAACAGAAGTAGGTCTAGGCCAATTCTGAACAGTCTCAATCTTCTTAGGATCCACCTTTATGCCTTATGTCGATACAACATGTCCCAAAAATGCAAGTGAGTCTAACCAAAACTCACATTTTGAAAACTTGGCATATAACTGATTATTCTTCAAAGTGTGAAGCACACTTCGAAGATGCTGCTCATGCTCCTCTCGACTGCTGGAGTAAATTAAGATATCATCAATGAATACAACCACAAAAGAGTCCAAATAAGGCTTGAACACCTGATTCATCAAATCCATAAATACTGTTGGGGCATTTGTCAACCCAAATGACATCACTAGGAATTCGTAATGCCCATACCGCATTCGAAAAGCCGTTTTAGCGACATCAGATACCCTGATCTTCAACTGATGGTAACCAGACCTCAAATCGATCTTCAAAAATACCTTAGCACCCTGAAGCTGATCAAATAAGTCATCAATTCTTGGCAGCGGATATTATTTTTTGATAGTGCCTTGTTTAATTGCCGATAGTCTATACACATCCACATAGAGCCATCTTTCTTCTTTACAAATAATACTGGTGCACCCCAGGGCGAGACACTGGGTATAATGAATCCCTGATCAAGCAATTATTGTAACTGCTCTTTCAATTCTTTCAACTCTGGCGGGGCCATACGGTATGGTGGAATAGAAATGGGCTGAGTGCCTGGAGCCAAATCAATACAGAAATCAATATCTTTGTCGGGTGGCATCCCCGACAGATCTGCAGGAAATACTTCTGGAAATTTATGAACAACTGGTACTGAGTCCATAGAAGGAACATTCGCACAGGGATCACGAATATAAGCTAAATAGGCTAGACACCCTTTCTCTACCATACGTCGAGCTTTCATATAAGAAATAACCCTGCTGGCAGAATGACCAGGAGTTCCTTTCCACTCTAACCGAGGTAACCCCGGCATAGCTAGGGTCACTGTCTTGGCATGACAATCCAATATAGTAGGATAAGGGGACAGCCAATCTATACCCAAGATGACAGCAAAATCTACCATATCAAGAAGTAGAAGATCCACACTAGTCTCAAGATTAACAATAGTAACCACACACGAATGATAGACATGATCTACTACAACAGAGTCTCCCACTGGTGTGGACACATATACAGACACACTCAGAGAATCACGAGGCACAACCAAATATGAAGCAAAGTAGGAGGACACATAGCAATAAGTAGATCCTGGATCAAATAGAACTGAAGCATCTCTATGGCAAACTGGAATAATACCTGTGATCACAGCATCAGATGACTCAGCCTCGGGCCTAGCTGGAAAAGCATAAAATCGGGGCTGGGCCCCACCATTCTGCACTGTATCTCTGGAACAGCCTCTAACTGGCTGGCCTCCACCTCTAACGGCCTGACCTCCACCTCTAATGGCCTGACCTCAACCTCTAATAGCCTGACCTCCACCTCTAGCTGCCTGACCCCTACCTCTAGCTGGCTAAGCAGACGGTGAAGCAACCGGTGCCGGTATGATAGCACGAGAATCTTGCCGAGATCTGTTACTCGCCAATCTAGGGCAATACCTACTGATGTGACCAATAGTCTCACACTCATTACACCCATCCTGACGCCGTGGCTGTTGAAGCTGAAGCTGACCCAGATGGGCCGAATAACTACTGTAGTAACTCTGGAGTGGTGGTGCACTGATAGGAGCTGAATGTGCACTAAATACTGGCTACCCAGAGTAAGGCATAATAGGACCGTGACTCCCTGAAGCACCGGGAGATACATGAAGTGTTGAATGAAATGGTCTAGGAGGATGACCCCTACCAAAATTACCCCTGCCTCCAGACGAGGCACCACTGAAACCACCGAACTGACGAGGCTTCTTATCAGACCTCTGCCCTCTCTCCTGTGCAAGAACCATCTCGATCCTCCTGGCGACATTAGCAGCCGCCTAAAATGAAATTTCACTTACGGTCTCTTTGGCCATTTGAAGCTTGATAGGGTGAGTGAGTCCCTTAATAAACCTCCTCACTCTCTCTCAGTAGGTAGTAAAAGGAGAGCATGACGGGCCAAATCCATAAAACGGGACTCATACTGAGTAACAATCATACTGCCCTACTGTAAACGCTCAAATTGCTTGCGGAATTCCTCTCTCAGTGTGATAGGGAGGAACTTCTCCAGAAATAGCTGAGAGAACTGCTCCCAGGTAAGTGCAGGTGATCCGACTGGTCGGGTCAATGTATAATCTCTCCACCACTTCTTGGCGAAACCCGTCATCTTAAACACAGCAAAATCAACCCCATTGGTCTCAACTATACCCATATTTTGCAGCACCTCATGGCAGCGTTCAAGATAATCTTGTGGGTCCTCAGAAGGTGTACCACTGAAGTGAACTGGAAAGAGCTTGGTAAACTTATCCAGTCTCAATAAGGCCTCAAAAGACATGGCGGGCCTATCACCGGTCGGTGCCACAACAACTGGCTGAATTACCCCAATTGGCGGGGCTGCTAGAGCCTGAGTCTAGGGAGCCATCTGCTTCGGAGAGGGAGTAGTGGGAGTTTGTGCTCCTCCCACATCCTACGAGACGGCTGGTGCCACTGGAAATGTACAATTCTGGGCCACACCCTCCATAAGACTCACCAATCGGACTAGAGCGTCCTGAAGAACTGGAGTGGCTATGAATCCTTCCAGGACCTGAACTGGTCCAACTGGTACATTCTGAACTGGAACTTCCTCATTAAGATCCACCTGAGGTTCTATAATAGGTGCAGTTGCTAGAGCTCTGGATTGAGCTCTACCTCGGCCTCTCCTCGGCCTGTAGCACGACCTCGGCCTCGACCTCTACTCCTGGCCATAGTTGCCACCGGGGGTTCTGGTCCCTGTCCAATGGTAGAGGTATTACGTGTTCTCACCATCTGCGAGAGAAAAAGAGTAGAATGGTTCAATCATCGATGATAGAATAAAATCGCACGACAGAATAAGAAAGAAGTGATATTGTTCCTAAACTTCATAGCCTCTAAGAGATAAGTACAGACGTCTCTGTACCGATCCTTCAGACTCTACTAAGCTTGCTCGTGACTTGTGAGACCTATGTAACCTAGTGCTCTGATACCAACTGTCACGACCCAAAATTCCCACCTTCGGACCGTGATGGCGCCTAACATTTCACTTGCTAGGAAAGCCAACATTAGAATAATATTAACAAATTTTTAAATAATCTTTAAATTAATAATAATCCAAGAACAAATGCGGAAGCAAGTTTGAAATATAGTGAATAATCCATAAAAATAACGGTGTCTAAATACCATCCCAGAATTAGTGTAATGAGTGCACGAGCTTCTAGAATAAATATAAATAAGGTCTGAATAAAATAAAGCTGTCTGGAAATAAACACACAGCTAAAGTAAAATAGACGGGGACTCCAAAACTGCGGACGCCATACAGTTATACCTCAAGTCTCCTCTGGTAGCTGAAATCCGAGCAAGTCTACGGTACGCCGCTGGGACCAACTCCCAAATCTGCACAAGAAGTGCAGAGTGTAGTATCAGTACAACCGACCCCATGTACTGGTAAGTGCTGAGCCTAACCTCGACGAAGTAGTGACGAGGATAAGCTGGGTCACTTACATTACTTGTACGCAATATTAGTAATAGCAACAATAATAGAAATAAATCAGGTAACTCATTTATAATAATTGAAGCCAGCACAGCAGTCATAACCAATTATCACTTCTATCAATTCTATTGCAGCGTGCAACCCGCTCTCACAATATATTCACATTCGATTCTGTTGTAACGTGCAACCCTCTCTCACATTATATTCATTTTTAATCAAGTCTGTTGCGGTGTGCAACCCGATCCCTCAATATATATATATGTATGTCGACTTTTAAATAAGTCTGTTGCGGCGTGCAACCCGATCCTCCAATATGGACTTTTAATAAGTCTGTTACGGCGTGCAACCCGATCCTCCAATATAGACTTTTAATAAGTTTGTTGCGGTGTGTAACCCGATCCTCCAATATATACTTTTAATAAGTCTATTACGGCGTGCAACCCGATCCTCCAATATAGACTTTTAATAAGTCTGTTGCGGCTTGCAACCCGATCCTCCAATATATTTATTATAATCAATCATGTTGCGACGTGCAACCCGATCCTCCAATATATTCATTATAATCAATCCTGTTGCGGCGTGCAACCTGCTCCTCCTACATATTCATTAACCAATTCTTATAGAAGAAATTTTCCCAATAATTGCAATAATTAATATAAAATTATAAGACAACAAACATACAATAATTATAGTTTAATTATGAATCAAACAATGACAAATAACAAATTATTATGGAAATCAGGGAGCAAATAGGCAGGTTAATATTTAATATGCTAAATGTCAAATAACAATTAAGGCACATAATTCAAATAGCATGTAACAATTAATGCAGGAATTCAAGAATTAATATTTGACAAAGAATTAGAGAGAAACAATGATTATAATAAATAATTTATGAATTAAAAAAATTATGATTTTTCAAGTAACCAGGCAAACAATTAATTTGATGACGTATAGACACTCGTCACCTCGCCTATACGTCGTTCATATGCAATTCACATAACAAATAATTTAAGGATTCTATTTCCTCAAGTCAAGATTAACCGCGACACTTACCTCGCTTTAAATATTCCAATCAATTATTCAACCACAGCTTTTCCTTTTAAATTTGCCTCCGAAAGCTTCAAATCTATTCACAAACAATTCAATATATTCAATACTAATCATAGGAATTAATTCCATATGAATTTATAAATTTTCTTGATAAAAATCCGAAATTCATTAAAATATTCGACAGTGGGATCCACGTCTCAAATCCCAAAAAATAACTCGCGAAAATCGAACACCCGTTCCGATACGAGTTCAACCATACAAAATTTGTCCAATTCCGATATCAAATGGACCTTCAAATCTTAATTTTTCATTTTTGGAAAGTTTTACAAAAATTCCAATTTCTTCCATCTAAATCTGAAATGAATGATGAATATTGACATGGATTTATGAAATATAATCACTTTTGGTTAAAGAACACTTACCCGACTCAAAGTCGTGAAAATCCCCCTTGAAATCGCCCAAATCCGAGACTTAAAACTCAAAAATAAGTAAAAATGGCGACTTCCGAATTTATGGGTTCTGCCCAGTCATTTTCGCATCTGCGGACAAAAGTTTCGCATTTGCGGACTCACATTTGTGAGACAAAGCTCGCATTTGCGATGCCAGGCTGCCCTATCGCACCTGCGACATCCGCTTCTGCGCAAAAAGGCTGCACCTGTGAAGAACCCAGGCCATCCCAATCCCATATCTGCGATGGAAGGCTCGCTTCTGCGAGCTCGCACCTGCGGTCAAAAATCCGCAGGTGCGATTACACTAGAACCCAAAATTTCAGATTTTGCTCAAGTCTAATTCTTGTTCCGATTTCGATTCGTATCACACTCAGGGTACTCGGGACCCCGTCCGAATATACCAACAAGTCCCGTAACATAATACGGACTGACTCGGGGTCTAAAATCATGTCAAACAATACTGAAATTACAATTCACACCCCGATTCGAACTTTGAGTTTTAAACTTTCAATTTGTAAATCTCGTGTCAAAACATATTAAATGAACCCGGAATGACTTCAAATTTGGCATACAAGTCATAAATGACATAATGGAGCTGCTCAAATTTCCAGAATAGGATTCCGGCTCCGATATCAAAAAGTCAACCCCGTGGTCAAACTTGAAAATCTTTAACCTTTAAATTGCTAGTTCCGTTAAATGGTCATAACTTGAGCTAGGGACCTCCAAATTAAATTCCGGGCATACGCTCAAGTCCCAAATCACGATACGGAGCTACTGGAACTGTCAAAATACTGATCCAGGTCCGGTTGCTCAAAATGTTGACCAAAGTCAACTCAGTTGAGTTTTAAGACTCTATTTCACATTTTAATCCATTTTTCACATGAAAACTTTCGGAAAAATTGTACTGACTGTGCACACAAGTCGAGGAATAATAAATGGCGCTTTTCGAGGTCTTAGAACATAAAATTACTTATTAAATTTAAAAATGACATTTTAGGTCATCACAACTTTGGGGAAACATTTTCGGTCATACCAAACCCCCACGATGCCTTAAACAAAATAATGTCGAAGATAAGGCCTGATCGAACCTCCGAACATGACCTAACTATCTCATGCTAAGGCCTTTCGATCTTTGCAAATATAAATAATAAAGCAAAGTACACAACAAAACTCAAAGATTGCTGAAGTTAAAAATAATCTTTATATTATATATACGCAAAATCTTTACAAAGGCCAAAAGGCCTTGACAAAAAGTACAAAAGTACACAAGTACAAAAATACAAAACATGTACAAGACACTTAAATAGTCTGGTCTTCACCGGAGCCCGCCTCGTCACCAGGGTCTTCGAAGTCACTCTCGGATTTGCTCTGTCACGACACAAACTGATGGGCCGCGACGGGCACCCGGTACCTTACTCAACCGAGTACCAACATAACGTATCTTTTCATATCATGCTATCATAGGTAAATGATACGGAAAGACTATCGTGGAATAACTAGAATAAAACACGTAATACCAACTTATACATAAGACACACGGGCCTATAAGATCAAAATGATCACTCGTACACTGAATATAGGCCGACAAGGCCATATCATCTTTTACGTACATGAGATATGTCTACAAGCCTCTAAGAGTACATAAGTATCATAAAGGTCGGGTCAGGGCCCACGATACTAAACAATGCACGTCCAAATCATACTGACCAAATAAGCAACTCCGGAGCAAATGGAGCGCACCAACATCTTTTGTTGAGTTGATAGCCTACTTGGAGGACTCTCGACCTGTATATCGGGACCTGCAGGCATGAAACGCAGCGTCCCCAGGAAAAAGGGACGTCAGTACAAATAATGTACCGAGCATGTAAGGAATGAAAATCAGTAAATAATAGACATGAGAGAAACATGGAGTAAAAGACTCAACATGTATATCTGAATAGCTCTATGAATCATTTAATATTATAATATCATGCATATGCATATAAATGTCATACCATGCATGGGTATATGCGTTCATAATATCATCAAGCCTCTGAGGGCATCCCATCATATCATCTCGGCCACTGTGGGCAAATTATCAACGTATACCAGCTGATCAGGTGGTGGTGCGTATATAATGCCGTAACCTTTTTTCATATCCCATATACATATAAATACATATATATACGTGTATATAATGTCGTCTAGTCATGGGTCAATGTACATGTATAAATGAATGCAATGCATGAGAAGTACGTTAATAACATCTTTCGGAGTGTCATAAGACCATTATTCCGTTGAGCAATATCATGAAGTAAACTTTTTTTCAACTTACGTATTTTCTTAGACCCATGAACAGACGATAGAACATAGGCACCTGTAATACTTCTATGAATAGAATCATTTATGGAAGTTGTGCATTTGCTCGTTTTATTTGTGTCGTATAGATCATGCCAAAAAGAAAGAAGGGGTAGCCTTAACATACCTGAGTCGATTCTCTTGACAATCCCTCTAACATACGTCAATTGCGACAACATGTGACGGCGGATCGAATTAGGGAAAATCCGTATGATATTCTTGAGAAAGATTGCACTGTACTCCCTTAGAATCGCAAAATCTCGTTGCTATTGCGCAGTATAATTTCGTATGGATTCCTTTGCTAATCCAAGAATTCCCGTAGCTCTCTAGTGAATTAATCCTAATCTTATGTGACTTATTGAGTTTGAGAAATCTTCTATGGCTTTTGCTAAAGCACGTTGCCCTTTCCATATATTTTGTGAATTTTAGAGCTTTTTATGGCTTAGCCAAGAATCTTTCCAAAGTGTCACCTAGAAAAGTGATCTAAGAGTCACTAAATGACTCATTATGTTGCTGCCACGTTTAGGCTAATCAAAAATGTCGTTGGCTAATCAAATAAGTCCTTTATTGTATTGTCCTGAATTTTGCAATAAAAAAAGTTTTCACGGGCGAATATTGACTCTTTCAATCCCTATTTCATTTATAGGGTTAACTCGTGACTTCTCAGATCTCCAAATACATGAATTAATCTCTGGTTCGTTCCGCCATCCCGACCAGTGAATCATTAAAATTTCTTTTTTAATAGAATCTTTTGCATTCACAAGTTCCGTCGTTCCCATCACTTCTTACTTAATGGTTAGGTCCGAATTCTACAATGGAGCTCAGAATGAAATTGGTTCTTGAGTCAATCTTCTCAGTCTTTGTTGGCTCGAAACTCTTGATTTTTTGTTCTATTTCTATAAGAAGATTCATTTTATTATGGTATGAATGCATATTGATGCTTTATTACACTGCCTTTTATGAGATTACTCATAGACCTTACATATTGGAATTTTATATCATTGGTATTCTTTTTCTCTCTTTCTCTCATCTTTTCATTTATCCACATCTTTTTTGTCTATTTTGCTTTACAACTTAGAATCAGATTTTCTTTTTTGTTTATGCAAAAGATTTCAGTTGCTACAAAAATATGACCTATATATCATATCTTGACTGGTTCTTTAGATCCAGATAATGCGAAATGATGGGTTGGTTATTAGTTCTATAGTTTTTAGTTCATACTATGTGGGCTGGTCTTTTTTAATCCTAACCCTAAAAAACTAACGAGTCACACACTAAGCATAGCAATTATATCAAATGGTCAATCGAATTTTTATTCAACCTTATAGAATTAAGAATTATAAATGTTCCCCTTGATTGATTAGAAAAAGAATGAATTTGTCTTTTTTTGTTCAATCATTGGATAGAAGGGAAAGACAAGTAGTAAAATTATTCCTGGTCTAGAAATATCCAAATTTTGATGCCCAATACTCCATAGATAGTTCGAACTGTATAAGAGCAATAATCAATTTTCGCTCAAATCGTTTGTAGGGGAACCCTACCTTCTCTGATCCATTCAACACGTGCAATTTCTTTTCCGTCGATACGTCCCGCAATTTGTATTTGAATTCCTTTTATATCTGCTTGTTCTGTTAATTCAATAGCCTTTTTCATTGCTTTTCGAAAGGAAACTCTATTCTTTAATTGTCCAGCTATAAATTCTGCAAGAATATTAGGGTTTCCATAAGGTTTTGCAATTCTTGTGACAGCAATGTTCAGTTTTCGGTTTACACAATTAAATTCTTTTTGTAAGGTCATTTGTAATTCTTCAATTCCGTGCGGGCGACTTTCTATTAATAATTTTGGGAATCCCATAAAGATTATGACCTGGATTAGGGTAAAATTGTATCCCTTAGGAACCGTACATGCGCCTTTTGATGCATACGGTTCAAAAAAAATGGTGAATCAATGTATAGATTCCAGTCCTCTTTCTTTTTTTCTAGAAAGGTTCTTTCTTACTTCTAACGAAAGGGCTTTTCTTCGATTTTTTAATAAAGACGAGTTTTGACTCCTTTTTTATATTTTCGATTTTCCATTATAAAATTTGAAGTTATAAGAAAGGGTCATTAAACTTATCGAATTAACTTCTCATTGATGTATTCTTTCATCGAGATTTAATCCAAACCGCGATGGTATTTTCTTGTTCCTGAATGGGTCTGTTTCATCTTTTTAGGTTTATGCTCTACTCCGGGTAAAGATCCGCCCGATTTGGATTTGTACATATAGGACAAATGCTCCCATTACCATTTCTTTTTGTATTTCTTTTTTTTTCAATTCATTTTATACAAGTATTTCTTAGAGTTGAGATAACTTTGCTTGACAATTAGGATCTCTTTACAAAGAAAAAATATGAATAGCAATCATAGATATCTTACCAATCCAATTGGGTTTTTTCTAAACGGAGCCTGGATACTTCATTTTTTTAGTCCAACCAAGCCAACCATAAATTATTCTAATTGAATTTTTCTAATTGATAATAGTAATATGAATCCCCTCAAAAATGGATCTAATTGCACTTCACGCTCCAAATTTTTGATGATTAAA